>NC_064646.1:13415909-13718939 GCF_023864345.2 Schistocerca serialis cubense
TGCACACAGCACAGCCAGTGATTTTCATACAGAGGTGGCGTTACCAATAAAAAAACCTAAACAGCCTACTTACATAGAGAAAACATAAACAGCCTACTTACATAGAGAAAACATAAACAGTCTACTTACATAGAGAAAACATAAACAGCCTACTTACATAGCCCCCATGCTCCCCACAAAAATTTTTACAAATGGTGTTGGGCACTGGCCAATACAGATTTGACAAAAATTTTTCACAATTACAGTAACAAAGATATAAAATGCACACACTTATTAATATTATGTTGGTCAAAAGATCAAAATTTCTCACAGTCCATAAAGACAGTCCACATTGTTCATCACAGTAAAAATGCAGAGTTTTTCTCAAAGTCCAAGCAGTAAAAGAAAATGCACATAGAAGTAGTGGATTTCCATGCAGTCTTGAAGAAGTAGTGTTGTCCTTCCAATGGAAAGACAGTGCTGACTCTTGATATGCTGACAGATAATGGGCCACAACATAGCAAACCCACAGCAGAGTCATTCGACGTTTTGAAGAACATTGGTAGGTCATCACAGAGCAGACCCACTGTAGTCCTGGTAGAGATTACGGTATTGGTGGGCCACCAGAGGTGCAGACCCACTGCAGTCCCTGTAGAAATAATGGTATTGATGGATCATCAAAGATGTAGACCCACTGTAGTCCTTGTAGAGATAATGGTATTGGTGGGCCACCAGAGGTGCAGACCCACTGTAGTCCTTGTAGAGATGGCCAGCAGCCATCTGTTGTGACTGTGCAGGTGCACAATCACCATTGAAGAGTCTTGCGGATAATATAGCAAGTCCATAAACCACCACTTGTGCACTCACAAAGTTTTTGAAATTGTCCTTAGAACCAGCAATGCTGTTATCCAGTCCCTTGCTGAGGTATTAACACACGTGCAAACACTAACAGTCCCTACTTCTCACATATTGTCCACATACTATGACCAACAGAAACGTGTGCAGTGAAATGTAACTAACAAGTTAATAATGTCATGAACTGGTGACAATTACAATTTTATAACATAAGAATACAATTACAAAGGCACAAAATACATCATTAAAAACATAATAATACAGATAACATTTGTAGTACAGGCTTTACAAAAGAATAGAAATAAACATATACATCAGTGTTACAAAAATAGTGACATAAGTACATACATAAAATAATGAGAATAGTTTTCGAAACATTAATTTCACACATGAACATTGAAACAGAACAGAATTGTAAACAACTTTACAAAGAAAATAACATATTATTAATGCAACTTATATTTGAGGATAACAGTATTCCTCCTCATAGTGAATATAGCTTAGTATTAGAAGAGAAAAAAATTCTATGAAACAGTACACAGAGACAGGAAGAAAACAAATACTCAAGGGTACACAAACACATAGTGGGATAACACCAATAGGAAAGGACAGGGTTCGTTTTCAGTGTAACATTTGGTACTGCAGTCCAACCCACAACTTCATATATCTTTCCTCTTATTTCATCCTTTGTTTCCACCAAAAAAAATTCTATCTAAGCATGCTTTCTGTATTTATATGTTCACACATTTCTTACCTCAACATTTATTTCCAAGAAAATCCTACCTAAACCTGTTTTCTCAATGCATTTCTTCCAATTCATCGCAACTCATTCTCTTAGAGGCTACCCCCTCTTAAGCTAACTTAAATCTACTGAGCTCAGATGCTAAACTAAGGGACGAGGCAATGCAGCATCACATAACAAATCAACACAAACAGCAATGCAAAAAATGCAAATTGGCAAAGCTAGCAGCATAAATGAGCAAAAGTCAAATTCAATAACACTATGCCTGGCAAACAGCAGCAACTTATACCTAAACATGACATAGCGCAAGCAGAAAAAATATTACGCTAAACAACAATGCAGATAAGGGAAATGTATCATCTTAATGTCTATGTAATTAAAGTGGTGCACCACAAGAAGCAATTCTACCAAAAAGTTACCAATTACTTGAAAAGAAAATTATGAATGCAGTTACTAGTTCCTTCTTATTGTTCTTTCCTTTCCAAGTGCTCCTTTTTTAAAGAATGTGGATCATGAAATAATTATTTAATAGATCTGTTGACAGAAAGTGTTCACATTAGCAAATGCATTTTATTTTATAAAAGCAATGCTGCAACACAGCTGGAAAACAGATGTCAAATGAAATAAGCAACTATGAAAAGCAAAGCATAAAAATATCATTCAATAGTCATGTGGCATTTCATAAGTTAGTAGAAATTCTCTCAACTCTCATAGAAAGACGCTTGTCATAATCAGGTGCGCAGATGTAAAAATATTTCTTGTCATTTTATTTGGCATTTCAGTAAATATCGTAAATTAAGAGCTAGTGTAATCATATGTTTTCAAGTTCGACCGTGTCGTTTTTGCGATGCTTTCTCTAAAGGAATGACAATGGCCAGGATAATGGCCTTCCCTTTCTTTTTTTTTCTTTCTTCCTGTGCTCTGAAAGGCACGCGCTAATGACTTTTTCTCCAGGCGTCTGACACAGCTGGGTGCCCGCGACGCATTACGTGCAGGTGGTCACTTAACTTTCGTACGGAAATATTTACGACAGCAATTTTCGCTAAAGTGACAGTCTCACATAAAAATACTTCACAGGTCAAGAATTAGCGTTGCAAATCTGTAGAAACAAAATCCTATGAATATAACAGTGTCCAAAAAATGTTCAGTGGCATTGTGATACATTCACACATGATTCACACATGTCATAACTCTTAAAGTACGATTCTTGGTTTCCAACATCCTTTTTCACAAGTCAAGAGTCCCTACCCACTATTCATTACTCCTTACCTTATTACACATATACGTATCCATCGACACTCGTCAATATTTCGTCATTATAAATATGAAGCATAATCAAATAACTCATATAGTCTCAGCCTATTAATCATAAACATACCTCAGCAGCATAATACACATCGTCGTCGTAAAAATAACCTCATAACACCTCAGTCAAATCTCAAAATCGTCGTAGCTTCCTCCAATAATTAAAAAAATTCTCTGCTCATGTCAAAAGTGTCATCTGCCTCAAACGTACTTTAAAAATCATGATCTCATACCAAATACATCATTCAAAGCTCTCATAGTATCACAATGATTCCGAAAAAATATGAACAGTTTACAAAGTACAGACAAAATACAGTTTCATAAGTGTGAAGTTATCCAACTGTGTAATTACTTAAACGTCTGTCACTGATGTAGTAAAAAGAATGTTTGTTTCTCTGTCAAATAATCAGATAGCTGTGTAATTCTGTGTTAGAGAAATATGGTACCGATGTGTAAAGTTGTATAAGCAAATACCATATCAGCTAGGGTTCCTTGTGGTTGCCACACACATGGTACACAAAGTAAACGTGTACCCCCCTGAGGTCGCCATATGAAACGTCCCCTTTCAACAATTATACAAGACTGTGCTTAACCTGACACACAATATTTTTAGCGCAACGCAATCTGACTTTCAAAATTTCCTACTAAAGAATGGCCCTGACAAACATTAAACTATACCTTTCACAAATCACTTACCTCACAAAAATCTTCGCTGCTCAAGCTACTGCAATACAGCGAGCGCCACTACTGCCAGCTAAATAAAAGATTCAAACTACTGAAGGCACTAACTACTGATAGGGATAGTTAGCAAATGAAAGATATTAATAGAGAATAAACAATGTATTTACCTTGATATCATCATATGTAAATATATCAGTTCATGAAAAATTACAAAACTCCGCCATCTCTCTCCCCACATCCACCACTGCTGGCGGCTCACCTCCAACTGCGCAACGCTACGCGCTGTTCACATCCAGCTGCCGCTGCCCAACACTACAATGGCAGACAACAATGCAAACTAGCCACAGACTGCACACAGCACAGCCAGTGATTTTCATATTGAGCGCTACGTAACGTTGCCAATAAGAAAACATAAACAGCCTACTTACATAGAGAAAACATAAACAGCCTACTTACATAGAGAAAACATAAACAGCCTACTTACATAGAGAAAACATAAACAGCCTACTTACATAGCCCCCATGCTCCCCACAAAAATTTTTACAAATGGTGTTGGGCACTGGCCAATACAGATTTGACAAAAATTTTTCACAATTACAGTAACAAAGATATAAAATGTGCACACTTATTGATACATTGTTGGTCAAAAGCTAAAAATTTCTCACAGTCCATAAAGACAGTCCACATTGTTCATCACAGTGAAACTGCCGTTTCTTTTCTCAAAGTCTGAGCAGTAAAAGACAATGCACACAGAAGTAGTGGACTTCCATGCAGTCTTAAAGAAGTAGTGTTGTCCTTCCAACGGAAAGACAGTGCTGACTCTCGACATGCAGACAGGTAATGGGCCACAACAGAGCAAACCCACAGCAGAGTCAGTCGAAATTTTGAAGAGTATTGGTAGGTAGGTCATCACAGAGCAGACCCACTGTAGTCCTGGTAGAGATTGTGGTATTGGTGGGCCACCAGAGGTGTAGACCCACTGCAGTCCTTGTAGAAATAATGGCATTGGTGAGTCAGCAAAGGTGTAGACCCACTGTAGTCCTTGTAGAGATGACCAGCAGCCATCTGTTGCGATTGTGCAGGTGCACATTCACCATCGAAGAGTCTTGCGGAGAATATAGCAAGTCCATAAACCACCACTTGTGCACTCACAAAGTTTTTGAAATTGTCCTTAGAACCAGCAATGCTGTTATCCAGTCCCTTGCTGAGTTATTAACACACGTGCAAACACTAACAGTCCCTACTTCTCACATATTGTCCACATACTATGACCAACAGAAACGTGTGCAGTGAAATGTAACTAACAAGTTAATAATGTCATGAACTGGTGACAATTACAATTTTATAACATAAGAATACAATTACAAAGGTACAAAATACATCATTAAAAACATAATAATACAGATAACATTTGTAGTACAGGCTTTACAAAAGAATAGAAATAAACATATACATCAGTGTTACAAAAATAGTGACATAAGTACATACATAAAATAGTGAGAATAGTTTTCGAAACATTAATTTCACACATGAACATTGAAACAGAACAGAATTGTAAACAACTTTACAAAGAAAATAACATATTATTAATGCAACTTATATTTGAGGATAACAGTATTCCTCATCATAGTGAATGTAGCTTAGTATTAGAAGAGAAAAAAATTCGATGAAACAGTACACAGAGACAGGAAGAAAACAAATACTCAAGGGTACACAAACACATAGTGGGATAACACCAATAGGAAAGGACAGGGTTCGTTTTCAGTGTAACATGTGGTACTGCAGTCCAACCCAAAACTTCATACTATAGATCTTTCGTCTTATTTCAACCTTTGCTTCCACCAAAAAAATCTTATCCAAGCATGCTTTCTGTATTCCGTTCATATTTCTTTCAAAATAATTATTTCTGATTGTACAATACTCATTTGGGCCCAAATCCTTTTTATATAACTTCGCAATGCATTCTTTACCTATTCTCCATAGTCAGTTTCTCATATAGTCTACCCCCTCTTAAGCTAACTTAAATCTACTGAGCTCAGATGCTAAACTAAGGGACGAGGCAATGCAGCATCACATAACAAATCAACACAAACAGCAATGCAAAAAATGCAAATTGGCAAAGCTAGCAGCATAAATGAGCAAAAGTCAAATTCAATAACACTATGCCTGGCAAACAGCAGCAACTTATACCTAAACATGACATAGCGTAAGCAGAAAAAATATTACACTAAACAACAATGCAGATAAGGGAAATGTATATTCACATCTTAATGTCTATGTAATTAAAGTGGTGCACCACAAGAAGTTATTCTACCAAAAAGTTACCAATTACTTAGTTCCTTCTTATTGTTCTTTCCTTTCCAAGTGCTCCTTTTTTAAAGAATGTGGATCATAAAATAATTATTTAATAGATCTGTTGACAGAAAGTGTTCACATTAGCAAATGCATTTTATTTTATAAAAGCAATGCTGCAACACAGCTGGAAAACAGATGTCAAATGAAATAAGCAACTATGAAAAGCAAAGCATAAAAATATCATTCAGTAGTCATGTGACATTTCATAAGTTAGTAGCTCTCAACTCTCGTAGAAAGACGCTTGTCGTAATCAGGTGTGCAGATGTACGAATATTTCTCATCAATTCATAAGCATTTCAGGAATTAGCACAAAGTGCGAGTAATCATATGTTTTCAAGTAACGAGGGTGTCGCATTAGCGATGAAAGGCACACCCTAATGGCTTGTTCTCCAGGTGTTTGACACGTCCCACGTCCCCTTATTTTTTCTACCTGTGCCGCTGAAAAGGGCTCGCAATAATGGCTTTTTCTCCAGGCGTCTGACACAGCTGGGTGCCCGCGACGCATTACGTGCAGGTGGTCACTTAACTTTCGTACGGAAATATTTACGACAGGAGATTCTGCTACCGTTGCAGTCTCATTTAAAAATATTTCACAGGTCAAGAATTAGCGTTGCAAATCTGTAGAAACAAAATCCTATAAATATAAGTGTCCAAAAAAAAATATTCGTCAGCATTGTGATAGTCACACATTTCATAACTCTTAAAGTACGTTTCTTGGTTTCCAACATCCTGTTTCACAAGTCAAGAGTCCCTACCCACTATTCATTACTCCTTACCTTATTACACATATATGTATCCATCGACATTCGTCAATATTTCGTCATTATAAATATGAAGCATAATCAAATAACTCATATAGCCTCAGCCTATTAATCATAAACATACCTCAGCAGCATAATACACATCATCGTCGTAAAAATAACATAACACCTCAGTCAAATCTCAAAATCGTCGTAGCTTCCTCCAATATTTAAAAAAATTCTCTGCTCATGTCAAAAGTGTCATCTGCCACAAACGTACTTTAAAAATCATGAATCCATACCAAATACATCATTCAAAGCTCTCATAGTATCACAATGATTCCGAAAAAAATATGAAGAGTTCACACAGTACAGACAAAATACAATTTCGTAAGTGTGAAGTTACCCAACGGTGTAATTACGTAAACATGTGTCACTGACGTAGTAAAAAAACATGTTTATCTCTCAGTTAAATGATCAGATAGCTGTGTAATTTGAGTGAGCGCTCAATATGAAAATCACTGGCTGTGCTGTGTGCAGTCTGTGGCTGCTTTGCATTGTTGTAATACTCGCCATTGTAGTGTTAGGCAGCTGGCTGTGAACAGCGCGTAGCATTGCGCAGTTGGAGGTGAGCCGCCAGCAGTGGTGGATGTGGGGAGAGAGATGGCGGAGATTTGTAATGAACTGATATATATATTATGACTTGTGATGATATTAAGGTAAATACATTGTTTGTTCTCTATTAATATCTTTCATTTGCTAACTATCCCTCAGTAGTTAGTGCCTTCCATAGTTTGAATCTTTTATTTAGCTGGCAGTAGTGGCGCTCGCTGTATTGCAGTAGCTTGAGCAGCGAAGATTTTTGTGAGGTAAGTGATTTGTGAAAGGTATAGTTTAATGTTAGTCAGGGCCATTCTTTTGTAGGGAATTTTGAAAGTCAGATTGCGTTGCGCTAACAAAATATCGTGTGTCAGTTTAAGCACAGTCCTGTATAATTGTTCAAAGGGGACGTTTCACAGTGCGTTGCAAGGCATCCCAGATATGCTCAATAATGTTCGCGTCTGGGGAGTCTGCTGGCCAGCGAAAGTGTTTAAACTCAGAAAAATGTTCCTGGAGCCACTCTGTAGCAATTCTGGACGTGTGCGGTATCGCATTGTCCTGCTGGAAGTGTCCAAGTCCGTCGGAATGTAAATGGACATGAATGGATGCAGGTGATCAGACAAGATGCTTACGTACGTGTCATCTGACAGGGTTATATCCAGACGTATCAGAGATCCCATATCACTCCAAATGCACACGCCCCACGCCATTACAGAACCTCCAACAGCTTGAACAGTCCTCTGCTGATATGCATGCTCCATGGATTCATGAGATTGTCTTCATACCTGTACACGTCCATCCGCTAGATACAATTTGAAAGGAGACTCGTCTGACCAGGCAACATCTTTCCAGCCATCAACAATCAATGTCAAGTTGATGGGCCCAGGCGAGGCGTAAAGCTTTGTGTCGTGCAGTCATCAAGGGTATACGAGTGGGCCTTCGGCTCTGAAAGCCCCTATCGATGACATTTTGTTGAATGGATCGCACGCTGACACTTCTTGATGGCCCAGCACTGAAATCTGCAGCAGTTTGCGGATGGGTTGCACTTCTGTCACGTTGAACTACTCTTTTCAGTCGTCGTTGGCCCCATTCTTGCAGGATCTTTTTCCGCACGCAGCAATGTCGGAGATTTGATGTTTTACCGGATTCCTGACATTCACTGTACACTCGTGAAATGGTCGTACGGGAAAATACCCATTTCATCGCTACCTCAGAGATGCTATGTCCCATCGCTCGTGCGCCGACTATAACATCACTTTCAAACTCACTTAAATCTTGATAACTTGCCATTGTAGCAACAGTAACTGATCTAACAACTGCGCCAAACATTTGTTGTCTTACATAGGCGTTGCCTATCGCAGCGTCGTATTATTCTGTCTGTTGACATATGTATTTGAATACGCTTCCCTACTCCAGTTTCTTTGGGGCTTAAGTGTATATCGGTTTTAACAGGTCAGTTTTTCCCCGCCCCTGCTATTACCTACATTGGTGATCCGGTCAAAGACTTCAAAAACACTGGACTTGTGGATAATATCGGATCATTTTCCCAGATGGTACAGTCAGTCGACGATGTGTTCGTCGATTGCCACTGTGACTTTTGGTGACCCTTAACTTGCAATGGAAACTGTTTGTCGAACGAATTG
Organism: Schistocerca serialis cubense; assembly: GCF_023864345.2. Taxonomy (NCBI): domain Eukaryota; kingdom Metazoa; phylum Arthropoda; class Insecta; order Orthoptera; family Acrididae; genus Schistocerca; species Schistocerca serialis. Next base: position 13,424,810 of record NC_064646.1, read on the forward strand.
TGCAGACTACTTTCAGTATATGGTTTCGTCTTTTTTTTAACGCTGGGCATTTCGTCTGCAAAGCGCTGTTTTTAGGTTAGAGGGTCTCGGGAAAACACAAGAAGGGCTTCAGTCACAAAGGGTGTAGGCCGAACACAGGAAGAACGTAGAGACAAGAACCATTGGTATAACAGTTGTAAATTGTCATAGCTGTGTTGGGAAAGTACCAGAACTCCAAGCCCTAATACAAAGCACTGATGCTCAAATCGTTATAGGCACTGAAAGCTGTCTAAAGCCGAATGTAAGCTCAGCCAAAATTTTTGCGAAGAACCTAACGGTGTTCCGAAAGGATAGGCTAAACACAGTTGGCGATGGCGTGTTTGTTGCTGTTAGAAGTAGTTTATCTTGTCCCAAAATTGAAGTAGATACTTCCTGTGAGTTAGTATCGGCAGAGGTCATTGTTGGCAATCGGAATAAAATAATAATAGGATCCTTTTCCGACCTCCCAATTCTGATGATACAGCTGCTAAAAGGTTCAAAGAAAACTTGAGTTTGATTTCAAACACGTACCCGACTCATACAATAATAGTTGGTGGTGACTTTAATGTACCCTCGATATGTTGACGAAAATACATGGTTAATTCCAGAGGTAAGCATAAAATATCATCCGAAATTGGTCTAAACGCATTATCTGAAAATTATTACGAGCAGTTAGTTCATGAACCCACGCGAATAGTAAACGGTTTTGAAAACACACTTGACTTCTTAGCAACAAATAATCCTGAGTTAATAACGAGCATGAAAACCGATGCAGGGGTTAGTGAACACAGGTTTGTCGTAGTGAGATTGAATATTGTAATCCCCAAATCCTCCAAAAATAAGAGAAAAATATACCTATTCAAAAAAGCAGATAAAAATTCACTTGACGCCTTCCTGAGAGACAATCTCCACTCATTCCAAATTAATAATATACGAGTAAGTGTAGACCAGATGTGGCTTGAATTCAAAGAAATACTATCGGCAGCAATTGAGAGATTTATACCAAATAAATTAACAAACGACGGAGCTGATCCTCCTTGGAGCATAAAACGAGTTAGAACACTGTTGCAGAAACAACAAAACAAACATGCCAAATTTAAACAGACGCAAAATCCCCAAGATCGGCGATCTTTTACAGAAGCTAAAAATTTAGCGTGGACTTCAATGCGAGATGCTTATAACAGTTTCCACAACGAAACTTTGTCTCGAAACCTGGCAGAAAATCCAAAGAGATTCTGGTCGTATGTGAAGAATGTTAGCGGTATGCCTTCTCTGCGCGATAGCAATGGAGATACTATTGAAGACAGTGCTGCCAAAGCAGAGTTACTAAACAGAGCCTTCCGAAATGCCTTCAGAAAAGAAGATGAAGTAAATATTCGAGAATTCGAATCGAGAACAGCTGCCAACATGAGTAACGTAGAAGTAAATATCCTTGGAGTAGTGAAGCAACTAAAATCAGTTAATAAAAGTAAGTCTTCTGGTCCAGACTGTATACCAATTAGGTTCCTTTCGGAGTATGCTGATGCATTAGCTCCACACTTAACAATCATATACAACCGTTCGCTCGACTAAAGATCCGTACCCACAGACTGGAAAGTTGCACAGGCCACACCAATATTCAAGAAAGGTATTAGTAGGAGTAATCCATTAAATTTCAAGCCCATATTGTTAACGTCGATATGCAGTAGGATTTTGGAACATACACTCCTGGAAATTGAAATAAGAACACCGTGAATTCATTGTCCCAGGAAGGGGAAACTTTATTGACACATTCCTGAGGTCAGATACATCACATGATCACACTGACAGAACCACAGGCACATAGATACAGGCAACAGAGCATGCACAATGTCGGCACTAGTACAGTGTATATCCACCTTTCGCAGCAATGCAGGCTGCTATTCACCCATGGAGACGATCGTAGAGATGCTGGATGTAGTCCTGTGGAACGGCTTGCCATGCCATTTCCACCTGGCGCCTCAGTTGGACCAGCGTTCGTGCTGGACGTGCAGACCGCGTGAGACGACGCTTCATCCAGTCCCAAACATGCTCAATGGGGGACAGATCCGGAGATCTTGCTGGCCAGGGTAGTTGACTTACACCTTCTAGAGCACGTTGGGTGGCACGGGATACATGCAGACGTGCATTGTCCTGTTGAAACAGCAAGTTCCCTTGCCGGTCTAGGAATGGTAGAACGATGGGTTCGATGACGGTTTGGATGTACCGTGCACTATTCAGTGTCCCCTCGACGATCACCAGTGGTGTACGGCCAGTGTAGGAGATCGCTCCCCACACCATGATGCCGGGTGTTGGCCCTGTGTGCCTCGGTCGTATGCAGTCCTGATTGTGGCGCTCACCTGCACGACGCCAAACACGCATACGACCATCATTGGCACCAAGGCAGAAGCGACTCTCATCGCTGAAGACGACACGTCTCCATTCGTCCCTCCATTCACGCCTGTCGCGACACCACTGGAGGCGGGCTGCACGATGTTGGGGCGTGAGCGGAAGACGGCCTAACGGTGTGCGGGACCGTAGCCCAGCTTCATGGAGACGGTTGCGAATGGTCCTCGCCGATACCCCATGAGCAACAGTGTCCCTAATTTGCTGGGAAGTGGCGGTGCGGTCCCCTACGGCACTGCGTAGGATCCTACGGTCTTGGCGTGCATCCGTGCGTCGCTGCGGTCCGGTCCCAGGTCGACGGGCACGTGCACCTTCCGCCGACCACTGGCGACAACATCGATGTACTGTGGAGACCTCACGCCCCACGTGTTGAGCAATTCGGCGGTACGTCCACCCGGCCTCCCGCATGCCCACTATACGCCCTCGCTCAAAGTCCGTCAACTGCACATACGGTTCACGTCCACGCTGTCGCGGCATGCTACCAGTGTTAAAGACTGCGATGGAGCTCCGTATGCCACGGCAAAGTGGCTGACACCGACGGCGGCGGTGCACAAATGCTGCGCAGCTAGCGCCATTCGACGGCCAACACCGCGGTTCCTGGTGTGTCCGCTGTGCCGTGCGTGTGATCATTGCTTGTACAGCCCTCTCGCAGTGTCCGGAGCAAGTATGGTGGGTCTGACACACCGGTGTCAATGTGTTCTTTTTTCCATTTCCAGGAGTGTATATTGTGATCAAACATTATGAATTACCTCTAAGAGAACTGTCTATTGACACACAGTCAACATGGGTTTAGAAAACATCGTTCCTGGGAAACACAACTAGCTCTTTATTCACATGAAGTGTTGAGTGCTATTGACAAGGGATTTCAGATCGATTTCATATTTATGGATTTCCGAAAGGTTTTTGACACTGTACCACATAAGCGGCTTGTAGTGAAATTGCGTGCTTATGAAATATAGTCTCAGTTATGTGACTGTATTTGTGATTTCCTGTCAGAGAGGTGAGAGTTCGTAGTAAATGACGGAAAGTCATCGAGCAAAAGAGAAGTGATTCCTGGCGTTTCCCAAGGTAGTGTTATAGGCCCTTTGCTGTTCCTTATCTATATAAACGATTTCGGAGACAATCTGAGCAGCCGTCTACGGTTGTTTGCAGATGTCGCTGTCGTTTATCGACTAATAAAGTCATCAGAAGACCAAAACAAATTGCAAAACGATTTAGAAAAGATATCTGAATGGTGCGAAAATTGGCAGTTGACCCCAAATAACGAAAACTGTGAGGTCATCCACATGAGTGCTAAAAGGAATTCGTTAAACTTCGGCTACACGATAAATGTCTAATCTAAAAGCCGTAAATACTTAGGTATTACAATTATGAACAACTTAAATTGGAAGGAACACACAGAAAATGTTGTGGGGAAGGCTAACCAAAGACTACGTTTTATTGGCAGGACACTTAGAAAATGTAACAGATCTACTAAGGAGACTCCCTACACTACGGTTGTCCGTCCTCTTTTAGAATACTGCTGCGCGGTGTGGGATCCTTACCAGATAGGACTGACGGAGTACATCGAAAAAGTTCAAAGAAGGGCAGAACGTTTTTTATTATCGCGAAACATGTGAGAGAGTGTCACAGAAAAAGATTTGTGCTGGACATCATCAAAAGAAAGGCGTTTTTCTTTGCGACGGAATCTTCTCACGAAATTCCAATCACCAACCTTCTCCTCAGAATGCGAAAATATTTGGTTGATACCGACTTACATTGGGAGAAACGATTACCACGATAAAATAAGGGAAATCAGAGCTCGTACGGAAAGATATAGGTGTTCGTTCTTTCCGCGCGCTGTACGAGGTTGGAATAATAGAGAATTGTGAAGGTGGTTCGATGAACCCTCTGCCAGGCACTTAAATGTGATTTGCAAAGTATCCATGTAGGTATAGATATGCATTTACGTTTTGGCAATTTGCGTCTGGGAACAAGAATAGACGGTTGTTATTGGGGTTTAAGGGCGCTTAAGAGCATGATTATTAGCTCGAGTACAATTAATAGGAGTAGGTAAGAGGTGCAAATGAATCCCCGGCGAGTTAAATCTTGACGTATAAAAATTATATAAACTTACGTAACAAGGTGTACTCCAGTATCGATATATTACGTTTGCGTGGAGTCGTATGGTTGGCTTTCCTGCGCAGAAATGTCTGGCGGGCTACATATATTAAAAAGATTAAAATACACTCGCAACGAAATTAAAGGATCACTTATTCGAAACTCCGTGATTGTTTCTGGTTCTAACGAGTAAGTTTAGCCCAGTAATTGTCTACGGTTCTGACGCGTAAGTTTGAAATTTGGCTCAAAGGTACCTGCGGGCTTCCTGTGCAATGGTGCAAAAGCGAAGTGTCCTGAGACGTCAGTCTCGGACTCTGCGACTCTTCAGACAGCAAGGTGTCGAGGAGACGTGAAGAAAAGAAAAGAAAAGAAAAAAAACAGCTCCATAAGTGAGGTGTAAGATGAGTCAGTGATGTCACATTGGCGCCACATTCTGCCCAACGCCACCATGCACGTGTCACGCAATAGGAATGTCGTCACAACCCATCGTACGCACATTACACTCCCTCTTTTGACGCCTCAGCGGAGAAATTGCGAGCTGTGACAACAGGCGTCGAAATCACGGTTTTTTATGGGTGACTGAGGTAAACATTTTAGACACTCAACCGCACAGAATCGGCACGGAAACGCGTTAGGGAGTGTCAATGAAACCACCCCTTTACTTGGGGCGTAGATTCCCACACATTTCGCGGTCGAAAACAACGGTTCGCAGTGCAATGAGCAACAGATCGACCTTCTTCACAACGTTCAACGCTGCTGCCAGCTTCTGGGCGTTTCAAGTCTCCTCTAAGGACATCGTGGGGCTGTAACCCTACTGATCATGATCTGATCCCTTTGGAGTGTGACGCGAGCGCAATTTTTGCTCTGCGGTACAGCTTGGAATCACTAGGGACTGTTACAAACAATTCGACGGAATCTGAACGTGATCCGAAACAGTATAGGGTTCGTACACTTTTTCACCGCTCCGTTTTCGCGTCTTCCTATGGCTTGACCTCAGGGGTTTGTAACATTAAGACGCGAGTAAGACAGCAAAGGACCTCCATTAGACCCTCCAATTCAGCAGTACTTTCGGTACCATCCACGCACCTTAGTTGATCACGTTGCATATGTACCTGTCACAAACTTGGCCACACATTTTGTCTTGCTGTTGTTCTAGCGCCTGAGGCCGGGAAAAATCACTTCACGGTTTATCGAAACGGTTGCCCAATTCTAAGGCGCTAGAGTAGCCACGAGGCTGAAGTTTCTGACAGGTATCTACATCTACATACATACTCCGCAATCCACCATACGTTGCGTGGCGGAGGGTACCTCTTACCACAACTAGCATCTTCTCTCCGTGTTCCACTCCCAAACAGAACGAGGGAAAATGACTGCCTATTTGCCTCTGTACGAGCCCTAATCTCTCTTATCTTATCTTTGTGGTCTTTCCGCGAAATATAAGTTGGCGGCAGTAAAATTGTACTGCAATCAGCGTCAAATGCTGGTTCTCTAAATTTCCTCAGTAGCGATTCACGAAAAGAACGCCTTCTTTCCTCCAGAGACTCCCACCCGAGTTCCTGAAGCATTTCCGTAACACTCGCGTGATGATCAAACCTACCAGTAACAAATCTAGCAGCCAGCCTCTGAATTGCTTCTATGTCCTCCCTCAATCCGACCTGATAGGGATCCCAAACGCTCGAGCACTACTCAAGAATAGGTCGTATTAGTGTTTTATAAGCGGTATCCTTTACAGATGAACCACATCTTCCCAAAATTCTACCAATGAACCGAAGACGACTATCCGCCTTCCCCACAACTGCCATTACATGCTTGTCCCGCATCATACCGCTCTGCAATGTTACGCCCAAATATTTAATCGACGTGACTGTGTCAAGAGCTACACTACGCTACACTACTAATGGAGTATTCAAACATTACAGGATTCTTTTTCCTATTCATCTGCATTAATTTACATTTATCTATATTTAGAGTTAGCTGTCATTCTTTACACTAATCACAAATCCTGTCCAAGTCATCTTGTATCCTCCTACAGTGACTCAACGACGACACCTTCCCGTACACCACAGCATCATCAGCAAACAGCCGCACATTGCTATCCACCCTATCCAAAAGATCATTTATGTAGATGATGTAGGTACGTTTGTAACGTGTTTATTTAAGGTGTGTGGGTGGTACCCAGGGGGTTGCCGAGCTGGGGGGGGGGGGGGGTGTGTTATAGAGACCCTTTGCCGTTAGTTGGACGGAGAGTAGAATTGTGTGCTCTGTTGTCTTCAGTCATGAAAGAATGAGAGTATGTTCTGTCTGTATGCGAGTGATGGACGGACATGCGTTTGGCGTAGTCCTGGTGACTTGCCTATTCCAGACTGCATACGCTCACGATACACAAGTCCCATTACTGGATTCAAGGTGAGTGAGGCCACCAGCTACAGCTCGAGGTCATATTTAGCGTTTCTGCAGGATAAATTGACTACTGCCTAATACATTGCGCAGGATGTTATGTCTGTGCTCGTGTAAGTTCTGCGACACGAAGGTTATGTGCTTTTACAGCAGGACAATACATGTCCACTTACTGCTGCTGCAACTCAACGTACTCTTCGTGCTGTACAGCTGCCCTGTCCCGCAATCTCACTGGCTCCCTCGCCAGCTAAACACGCACGGGACACGATGAAGCGGGAACTCAGTCGCTTTCCGGGGCCTACAAAAACCACTGCCGAACTGGAACAAAAGGCGGAAGGTGCATGGGACAATCTATCGCAGGATGCCATTCAGCGTCTTTATGGTCGTTTTCATGCGAGAATACGTGCTTGTGTTGCCACCACAGGAGGATACACTGTGTATTTATGCGACTGTCTGTGCACCCTTTGCAGTAACAACGTGTGTCGTATAGATACAATGATGAGCTGCCTGTCACCTCATTTGTGAGGTTGCATATTTCTCCTATACTTTACCTAAATATATGGGCGAGAAATTCAGAATAAGAATCAGCGTTGCGCACAGCAACCATGTGGTAGAATGCAAAGAAATAATAAAGAATAGAATAAGAGAAGTACCTTTTACTCCGTGTGACTGGAAACAAAGCACTTATAATTATATCAGCATCGTAACCTTACTACGATATAGTATTTATTATCGACATTACAGTACATGTTTTCGGGCCTTTATTGCACTGAAATTCTCAATAACGACATCGAAATCTATTTCGTTTCAAACTTTTCTTTCAGTTGATAAAATGGGCAGATTGGCTAGTCGTTCTTGATTCAATCTGGAATGAAGATAATTTTTTATTAGTTTCAGTTTAGAAAAATTTATTTAGCATGGTATGACTGACACAAATGGCCAAGAAGTATTAGATTATAAGTGAAGTGCAGGGTAACGGTTCACTGAAGTCCCATTTAATTATAAATTATGGGATTTCTTGGGCTGTCCGTCTAGCAACGACGTGCACACTCGTGTCGGTTGCATGCAGATGTCTACGAGACCATTTTATTTATTGCAGCGCCTGCTCTTTATCAAACTCACCGTAATTTTCTACCAGATTCTTCAATGATACAGCCAGGGCGTCATCGGAAGATCCGAGCATAAATATTGTTTCAACAATTCAGAAAATTGGCCGCGTATCGTTGTTAAGCTTCTTACGTAAACTGGTCTACGCATTCAAACACTCATTGACAGACCACTTCTTGAATTGATAAAGCAGCGTTGTGAGCCAGTTCATCTGGCATTGTTTGTTTTATTTAGTCTCCTTTTGTCAATGTTCGTATCACTAGATTTTTTAGTACCAAAAGTAACAGCAATGTCTGTAACTGTAGTTCGTTCCGTCATTAAAAACCTATTCAGGGTTTTTAATTTGGTGAGTCGTTTATCAAGAGTCAGTTCTTGACGCTGTCGATATTGTTGCACTGAATTTACTTCCTCTAGTATAGTGTCCCAAAAGTTGATGAAGGTCAAACAGGTATAATTACATACAGCTGGAAGGAGGAAGCTTGCTGCAGAACTAGTATTAGGATTTGCCTCGAATGGATCTTGCACATCTCCCAAAGTGCTCACGTTTGTTTCCACGTTTTATTTTATGACTGTAGCTGAATTTCAATGAGCGCTTCAGCGAATATCATCCAGTCATTTCAGACATTTTCCTATTTTTTTCTGCAAGTAATTCCCATCTGCATTAAGTAGACGAGAATGAATGAATATAACTTCCCTATGGTTCCAAAACATACGACGCTAGAGGGAATGCATGAGAATTCATGAACTCCAGAAAGAATTAAGGAATGATTAGCTCAGGGGCTGAAAAGAGCTTTTGGACTGACTTCTCGAATTTTTCGTTGTACTGCTCCATGTAGACCTGACACTGACGCGGCATTGTCATAGTCTTGAGCCCTGCACAACGTAATATCCAGGTCATCTTTCTCCAGCTACTTTTGAATATATTTTATGTGTCCTCTGCAGTCTTTGCCGTCATTTAATTTGGACAATATTTTGCATACGTATGGGGCCTCGAATTCCAAATCGCCTGCTATTTACTGTACATAGTTTGGCCTTTTCTGAGATTTGGTTAAAAACTGTCTGGTCCTAGGGGGCTTCCAGATTTCGAGACCCTCCAGGACCAGAGACCGGGACGTGCCGCCCAATCTGCATCCCTCTTAGTCCGTCACTAAGATTTATTTAATTTTTTTCATTTCCAATCAATCGAATTTCCCCTCGTAGAAAAAAAGTCCAGGTCCACCCCAGATCACGGATAAAAAGTCACCGGGACACGTGTCTCTGCCAGACCCATATCGCGCCGCGTGCTGAATGCATCCCACATCAGCCACGGCATCGTCGAGAAAGAGTCCACTGGTGCAGGAGCATGTTGACTGGGGTCAGCAACAGTGGTCCAAAGTGACGTTCTCCTTCGAGTCTCGCTGCACTGTGGCTAAAGATCCTGGGCACGAGTTACTGCGGGGAGAGAAGGGAACACGTTACGCCCCACAGAATGTTCATAAACGACATCGGTGTGACCCAGGCGTTATGGTGTGGGCAGGAACTACGCATAATGTCCGAACAGCACGGCATGTCTTTGCGCAATGTACCGTTATAGCATTGAGATATTGTCCGCGGCTCGTGGTCTTGCGGTAGCGTTCTCGCTTCCCGCGCAAGGGGTCCCGGGTTCGATTCGCGGCGGGGTCAGGGATTTTCTCTGCCTCGAGATGACTGGGTGTTGTGTGTTTTTCATCATCATCCCATCCTCATTCACTCGCAAGACGCCGTAGTGGCGTTAAAGAACCAAGGAACACAAGAGGGCCAAACAACGCTCCAAGTTCCGCGAGACCTTCCAGAACTTCCTGCGGGTCCCGCTGGACGCCGCCTTCAACACGCCGTGACCGACGCCCTCCCACACCCCAGTCGCTGAGGACGTCGCCCACCGATCCCTTCAAAGCCCCGACGTCAAGAGTAGTGTAGTGCGGAAAGCGTTTGCGAAAATGTGCGCGAAGTGAAAGCGTGTACGTGTGGCAGTGCCAAAGTGAGAGTGCCGAGTGCCAATTATAGCCATGCAGTGTCCAGCCAAATAAAGCAGGCAAAAAGGAAATAATCAGCCATTAATTTAGTGCAAAGGATACAAAGAAGTGTTCCAAGATAACAACGAAATGTAAAACAATGTATTTCATGTAATTAATGTGCTCTCTCACTCTCTCCATTCAAGGTACGTTTTTTTCTTATATTTCTGCTCATCATGTGCCTCAACGTAGCATGCCTCTTTGTGACTTCTAATAATTTTAACATTAGACATTCTTTGCCCCAAAATATCTGTGCAAACTGTTGCGTCCACCCATATGTAGAACATTAATAACCTCCTTTATTCATTAATTTATTCACATAGATGTTCTGGCCTTTATTCCCCTTTCGACTTTGGCAGACATATAGCGAACATGCCAAAATAGCTGCATTTCTAATACCATAGAGGATAAAAATTTTTAAATTTACAATACAAAAAAAAACAAAAAAACGAAGTAATGCAAGTCTGTAATAAAAAAAAGACATAAACACACGACAGGAAAAATTATCTGAAGGACACTCAGAAATTAAAAGTGTTGTAACTTAACCAAAAGACTACTCAAAGAACAATCAGAACAGAAACGAGAAAAAGTACATCACCGTTTAATAATCAAGCACACCATTTCATGTAAAGACCTGTAATTGTTAAAAATTGTAAATAAAAGTTTATACACGTTACAAAAAATGCCATACGCTCATTATTCTTTATTATTATAGAGATATTGCAGTGAGATTATTCTGGATCATGCCCGTCTGCTTAAGGGTGCGGTAGGTCCCGACTTCCTATTTATGGGCGACAATACCCATTCACGCAGGACCGTTGAGATGTCGGACACATTGGAAAGTGGAAATATTGAATGTATGGAATGGCCTCCCGCACGTTAAGTCCCACAGAGCATGCCTGGTATGCTGTTGGCAAACGTGTTTCGCAACGACGCATTCCCGAAGCGTGCAAGAACTGAAAACCGCCCTGAGAGAGGAGGTGGATTGTATCCCCCAAGGACCTCAAACAGTCTGGTAGCCAGCACGAATAACAGGTGCAAAGTGATCGTTAATACCTGAGGAAGGCATATTCCTTTAGCCGAACGGTCTAAGGAACTGCAATCATGGACTGTGCGGCTGGTCCCGGCGGATGTTCGAGTCCTCCCTCGGGCATGGGTGTGTGTGTTTGTCCCTAGGATAATTTAGGTTAAGTAGTATCTAAGCTTAGGGACAGATGACCTTAGCAGTTAAGTCCCATAAGATTTCACACACATTTGAACATTTTTGGCATATTCCACACAGAGACTCCGACATCCACCTTTATGATCGGTGTATGATATGCGTCAAACACGAACGTTATTTATTTCTGTTATCCTACTTTCCCATCTGGTGAAATATTTACCATTTCTTGTTATAAATGTACCACTCGACCTGCATTATGTATGTACTGTGTTTCACGTCATCCATCGTTGGCTGTGATTATTCGTGTCCCACAATAGCTCTGCTTCTTAGCGATTATCAAGCAGTGAATAATATCCGCATACTCATCATTCGTAAAACCGAGCGGTATATTTAAACGATACCGAAAATTAGTCAACAAGTCACAGTCGCAATCACATCTGAAAAGTTCAGTTGAGTAAACTCAAGCTCAATTTCAAAACAAAAATAGTAACCGTTAAATAGAACTATAGCAACTGGAATACCAATACATCTCTTTAACCAATAAAAATGGAAAACATTTTGTATGGAATGTTTCATTCGAATAATTCTACACCACCACTGCTAAGAAACTCGCTATTCCTCCACAAACACCATGTGTAGGTCACAGTTTAAACAGAAAACCCACAGTGTAGAATTAAAGAAGTGCCTTAGTTTAGATACATTTGCAGAACTAGTGATTAGAGGTATAGGTTATTTAAAAATGTTTCTGCATATTTCCTCTCACTGATTAGTTACGGAATCATATTTTGAGAAAACTCAATTTAAGGAATATTTTTTTTTTCAGACTGCAGAAGAATTACAACTGCTGTTAATTTTGGAACTTCATGTAGATATATCTTCTAAAAACTTGGCATTTTCACAACTGTGCCACAATACATATACTCACCAGAGTCCTTTGCCGTTAATAATACAAGCTATGTTCAGAAAGTAAGTGTACTAGACATTTATATCTTTTTAGAAAAGTGAATTAAAAAAAATACAGGGTATTTTTAATAGACTGACTGACTATTTTTCCACATAATCGCCGTCCTGTTCAATACATGTGGTGAGCTGTGGTAGAAGCTTATGTCCTCCTCGAAGGATTCTCCCAGTAGCTGCTTCCTCCAATTCGGAACAACTTTCTGCACCTGCTCGTCGGCTGAAAATTTAATTCCAATCAGGGAGGTGAACAGGTGACCATCTAAGGGCTCCAAGTCGATTGAATACGATGGGTTGTTCTAAGCATCTCAACCAAATGAGTCCAAGACCGCCTTGGTGGCTTAGGCTGTGATAGGATGGACGTAGTCGTGCAACAAGCATATTCCTTTCGGCAGCATTCCCCCTTCCTTCGTTTTGAGTTTTTTAGGGTCTCACAATATCGTTGTGCATTGATAGCCTCCATCTGAGGCAGAAATTCAACTAAAATGATGTCTTTTCGGTCCCAAAACAGTGAGGCTATATTTTTTTTGCCCGAAATTGTAGTTTTGAATTCTTTTTTTGCAGATTCGGGAATGGTGCGACGCCACTGGGACGACTTTCTTTTGTCTCAGGCTTGTAATGAGTCACGTTTTATCTCCAGTCACAACGGAGCTCAAAAAAATCCTCAGCCTCCAATTCACATCGCTCAAGAAACTCACGGGTGCTACTGACCCGATTTTTCTTCTGCTGTTCTGGGATCCATCTCGCGCAGTTTCCGGTCACCGTTTCTGTCAGTGTCTCGTATGAGAAAGTTCTGGAGTTGTAGAAACATCGCAGAAATTTCTTCCACTATCAATCGGCGGTCTTCACGAACAGTTTCCTCGATTTCTTTGTACCAACTCATCATTAAAAATAGATCTTCCACGCCTCTATTCGTCATCAACATTTGTTACGCCTCCACTAAACTCCCTAAACTTAAACACTCACGTTCTGTTCATAACAACCTTCGCCGTGAACCATTTTGATTCGCGAAAAAAATTAGATAGGTGTTGTGTTAGTGGCTTCCGTGAGTAGGAAGCGGATCACAACATGTGGTTCACACTTGGCGAGATGTCTTATAGACATCTTTCAAGCAGCTGGACACTACGTGAGTTTACGGACTAGCATGCTGCTGCGGTCCTCACTCTCGTCAGAGGATCCTCCCCTACCACTCAAAAACCTCAAAGAACAAAAACACCACAGCCTATTATGTTGACACTTCACATACTTTCTGAACATGCCTCGTACTCCTCTTTTCTTAAAAACTTGTGCATAGCCTGAATATAATATTAGGACCAAAAACAACATCTACGTAGACTTCAAGGGCTTAAAGTTATAGTACAACACGGAGCCTAGTACACAGGTACACATGTACAAACAACCCGCAAGAGCATATTAAATATCTGATGGATAGCATCGTGGACTTTTCAACGGCCTTAAAGACCTTCTTTCTAATTAATTGAAATTAAAGTTTCAGTTTACTTTGTAATAAATATTAGCTCTGTAATACAAAAATATTTCACTCTGAAATGTTCACCCTTGACTTCTTTCCACAAGCCAGAAAAACTTCTGCGGAAGGTCCACGGAATACAAATAATGTACTGTGGTGATAAGAACACACACACTGTTTACTTTTCGTAAGTGAGTATGATATTATGTTATTGTTTGCTAGACAAAATTTCTCGTTTTTCACAATACAATGATGTAAAAACATTATTTAATAATGTAATTGCTGGGACATCAAAACAATTTTCATAGTTTACGAAACAATGTTGCTGCTTCACATTGTGTAATATCTCGTGCAGTAAAATTCCTCTTATTATGGAAATGCTGAATGTGCAATTAACCGAACAATGGTTACCTGCCTGCAGCAGCTAACGCCCATTTAATGAACACAACCGGCTGAAGTTCGCACGCACGTTTGCTAATTACATTAGCGCGTTCCCAATTACGGAGCTCCCTCGTGGACCACGAGGCACACGCTGAATTCTGCAAGTGGCCTCCAACAAGGGATGCCTACCGTATTATACCCTCCAACACCTCCGATTAAGAAACCTGAAACGGGCCTATGGCACAGGAGGCCTATTATATGCTAAATGCGCATTATTTTCTGGCTTGTGTTTTATCTGTATGTTCCTCTCTTAAATACCGTGGATTGTTTAGTTGTATTAATACTCTTTTAAATATTCGTTTTTCTAATGTACACTCCTGGAAATGGAAAAAAGAATACATTGACACCGGTGTGTCAGACCCACCATACTTGCTCCGGACACTGCGAGAGGGCTGTACAAGCAATGATCACACGCACGGCACAGCGGACACACCAGGAACCGCGGTGTTGGCCGTCGAATGGCGCTAGCTGCGCAGCATTTGTGCACCGCCGCCGTCAGTGTCAGCCAGTTTGCCGTGGCATACGGAGCTCCATCGCAGTCTTTAACACTGGTAGCATGCCGCGACAGCGTGGACGTGAACCGTATGTGCAGTTGACGGACTTTGAGCGAGGGCGTATAGTGGGCATGCGGGAGGCCGGGTGGACGTACCGCCGAATTGCTCAACACGTGAGGCGTGAGGTCTCCACAGTACATCGATGTTGTCGCCAGTGGTCGGCGGAAGGTGCACGTGCCCGTCGACCTGGGACCGGACCGCAGCGACGCACAGATGCACGCCAAGACCGTAGGATCCTACGCAGTGCCGTAGGGGACCGCACCGCCACTTCCCAGCAAATTAGGGACACTGTTGCTCCTGGGGTATCGGCGAGGACCATTCGCAACCGTCTCCATGAAGCTGGGCTACGGTCCCGCACACCGTTAGGCCGTCTTCCGCTCACGCCCCAACATCGTGCAGCCCACCTCCAGTGGTGTCGCGACAGGCGTGAATTCAGGGACGAATGGAGACGTGTCGTCTTCAGCGATGAGAGTCGCTTCTGCCTTGGTGCCAATGATGGTCGTATGCGTGTTTGGCGCCGTGCAGGTGAGCGCCACAATCAGGACTGCATACGACCGAGGCACACAGGGCCAACACCCGGCATCATGGTGTGGGGAGCGATCTCCTACACTGGCCGTACACCACTGGTGATCGTCGAGGGGACACTGAATAGTGCACGGTACATCCAAACCGTCATCGAACCCATCGTTCTACCATTCCTAGACCGGCAAGGGAACTTGCTGTTCCAACAGGACAATGCACGTCCGCATGTATCCCGTGCCACCCAACGTGCTCTAGAAGGTGTAAGTCAACTACCCTAGCCAGCAAGATCTCCGGATCTGTCCCCCATTGAGCATGTTTGGGACTGGATGAAGCGTCGTCTCACGCGGTCTGCACGTCCAGCACGAACGCTGGTCCAACTGAGGCGCCAGGTGGAAATGGCATGGCAAGCCGTTCCACAGGACTACATCCAGCATCTCTACGATCGTCTCCATGGGAGAATAGCAGCCTGCATTGCTGCGAAAGGTGGATATACACTGTACTAGTGCCGACATTGTGCATGCTCTGTTGCCTGTGTCTATGTGCCTGTGGTTCTGTCAGTGTGATCATGTGATGTATCTGACCCCAGGAATGTGTCAATAAAGTTTCCCCTTCCTGGGACAATGAATTCACGGTGTTCTTATTTCAATTTCCAGGAGTGTATAAAATCTTTGAAATAGACACAGGATTACGACAAGGGGATGTACTGTCCCCAGTACTCTTCAATGGTGCTCTTGAAAAATTTGTTGGAGAATGGAGAAAAGCCGGCGCACCAGCACACAGACAGGGACCAAGACGTAAGGGCATAGAATTAGACTGTTTAGCATTTGCTGATGACATAGCACTGATCGCACGAGGCATTACCGATGCACAGAAACAGCTAGAATTATTACAAGAACAGGCAGCAAAAATAGGATTACAAATTTCATCTGAAAAAACAAAATTTATGACTGACATCAGAGATGCACCTTCTGATCTCAAAATTGGTAATAACTACATCTCTCGAGTAAAAGAATTTAAATATTTAGGTGAATGGATTGCAGAAAATTGTAATGGAAATAAATCTGTCGGATCAAGAGTCCAGAAAATGGAGACGGCGTTTCAGTTAACAAAAAACATTTACAACAAAAAGAGTCTCTCGTGGAACTGCAAAATACGACACTACACAACAGTAATTAAAGCGGAAGCTCTTTACGCATCTGAGACACTAAACCTTCAACACAGAACACCAAAAGGGGAATTAGAAATGAAAGAACGTAAAATAATGAGGAAAATCCTAGGACCAAAAACTAAAGATGGTGTGCATTATCCAAAACCCAATGCAGAAATATATAAAAATATCTCCAAAATAACAGACACAATGCGCATAAGAAGAATTCAGTTCAGGGGGCATTTAGAAAGAATAGACTCAAACAGGTTAACACACGAAATCCATACATCTTTAAAGAACAAAACTACAAGACTGAACTCGTACAAACAGACGGAAAAGGACATGAATTATGGTCTACAGAAATGAAATCAGAAAAATCACAAACACACGGGATTTTGAGGAAGAAGAGAGAAAAACTAAACGACATACGTGGTCTACGCAACGAAAGCTAGCCAATTCGTTGCTTATGAAGGAATACTGGGCGAAAAGGAAGGCCAACAAATGTTGATTACGCGTGGTCCTAAGTGATCCATCCGCGAAGAAGAAGAAAAATATTTTATCGAACTATAGGCCTAATAACTGGCATATCGCGTTTTAATTATTCCCAACAGCAATGCAAATAAAATTATACGCCATGATATTTTGCTTCTTCCCCTTCTTTTCGGAAAAATACTTCAGGTCCCGCAATTATTCGGCGAGGCTTTGCTTGTCTGACAGTGTACACTGATGTGATAAAAGTCATGGTATCGCGTAGTATCTCCTTTTTCCGGGCATAGTGCAGCAGCTCGACGTAGCAGGGACTCAACAAGTCGTTGGAAGTCCCCTGAAGGAATATTGAGCCATGCTGCCCCCATAACCACCCATGATTGCTAAAGTGTTGCCGGCGCAGGATTTTGAGCACGGACTGACCTCTCAATTATGTACCATAAATGTTCGATCGGATTCATGTCGGGCGATCTGGGCGGTCAAATCACTCGCTCGAATTGTCTAGAATGTTTTTTGGAAATTTGTGGTAAGATCGTATGGGACCAAACTGCTGAGGTCATCGGTCCCTAAGCTTATGCACTACTTAATCTAACTTAAACTTACTTACGCTAAGGGCAACACACACACCCATGCCCGAGGTAGGACTCGAACCTCCGACAGGGGGAGTCGCGCGGACCGTGACAATCAAGAACGTTCTTCAAACCAATCGCGAACATATGTGGCCTGGCGACATGGCGCATTGTCATCCGTAAAAATTCCATCGTTGCTTGGGAACATGAAATACATGAATGGCTGCAGATGATCTCTACATAGCCGAACATAGCCATTTCTAGTCAATCTTCAATTCAAGTGGAACAGAGGTTCCAGTCCATTCCATGTAAACTTAGCCCATACCACTATGGAGCCACCACCAGCTTACACAGTGCCTTGTTGACAACTTGGGTCCATGGCCTAGTGGGGTCTGCACCACACTCCAACCCCATCATCAGCTCTCACCAACTCATATCGAGACTCATCTGACCAGGCCACAGTTTCCCAGTCATCTAGCGTCCAGCTGAAATGGTCACGATCTCAGTAGAGGCGCTGCAGGTGATGATTATTTATTTTATTTATTTACACGTCAACTTCCATAGGACCAAATTGAGGAGCAAATCTCCAAGGTCATGGAACGTGTTAGTACGTGAAATTACAACATAAAAGTAATAACAGATCAAAATCAAATGTTTATGAACCCGAAAAAAGTCAGTCCATAAGTTTAAATAAACGCAATCAACAATACAAGAAGAACAAGCTTAATTTTTCAAGGAACTCCTCGACAGGATAGGAGTGACCCATGAGGAAACTCTTCAGTTTCGAACTGAAAGCCTGTGGATTACTGCTAATATTTTTGAATTCGAGTGGTAGCTTATTGAAAATGGATGCAGCAGTTTCCTGCACAGCTTTTTGCACAAGAGTTAAGGAAGTCCGATCCAAATGCAGGTTTTATTTCTGCCGAGTATTAACCGAGTGAAAGCTGCTTATTCTTGGCAATAAGCTAATATTGTTAACAAGAAATGACAGTAAGGCCAATGTCAAAATACCCAGACTCGTGAACAGGGGTCGACAAGAGGTCCGTGAACTTACACACCCGAACCGCCCGTTTCTGAGCCAAAAATATCCTTTTAGAATGGGAAGAGTTACCCCAAAATATAATACCATACGACTTAAGCTAATGAAAATAAGCAAAATAGACTAATTTTCGTGTCGAACAATAGCTCACTTCTGATACTGTTCGAATAGCAAAAAAGGCAGTATTAAGTCTTTGGACAAGATCCTGAACGTGGGATTTCCACGAAAGTTTACTATCTATCTGAACACCTAGAAATTTGAACTGTTCAATTTCACTAATCATATGCCTGTTCTGTGAAATTTAAAAGTCAGGTTTTGTTGAATTGTGTGTTAGAAACTGTAAAAACTGAGTCTTACTGTGATTTAGCTTTAGTTTATTTTCTATAAGGCATGGACTTAGGTCATGTACTATTTGAAACCGAGCCAATGTTGCACACAGCATCCTTTACTACCAAGCTAGTGTCATCAGCAAACAGAAATATTTTAGAGTTACCCTTAGTACTAGAGGGCATATCATTTATATAAATAAGGGACAAGAGTGGCCCCAACACTGATCCCTGGGGCACCCCCCACTTGACAGTACCGCACTCAGACCCCACATCACAGCCGTCATCAACATTGTGAATAGCGACCATTTGCTGCCTGTTGCTAAAGTAAGAGGTGAACCAATTGTGAGCTGCTCTCCACATTCCGTAATGGTCCAACTTTTGGAGCAATGTTTTGTGACCAACACAATCAAATGCCTCAGTTAAATCAAAAGTTTGCCAAGCGTTCTAAACCTTCAGTTTAGCCCATCCAGCACCCCTCAGAGGAAACAGAATATAGCATTTTCAGTTGTTAAACGACTCCTAAAGCCGAACTGTACATTTGATAGCAAATCATATGATATAAAATGATCAATTATCCTTACATACACACCCTTTTCAATAACTTTTGCAAACACTGATGGCATTGAAATAGGTCTAAAATTATCTCATGCTCTTTGCAAAGACACTCTCGTCGCTTGTCTGCTGTCATAGCCCATCGCCGTTAAATTTCGCTGCCGTGTCCTAACGGAAACGTTCGTCATACCTGTACGTCCCACATTGATTTCTTCTGTTATTTGCGCAGCGTTGCTTGTCTGTTAGCACTGACAACTCCACGCAAACGCCGCTGCTCTCCATCGCTAAGTGAAGGCCGTCGGCCACTGCGTTGTCTGTAATGGAAGGTAATGCCTGAAATTTGGTATTTTCGGCACACTTGACATTGTGGATCTCGGAATACCGAATTCTATAATGATTTCCGTAACGGAATGTCACGTGGGTCTATCTCCAACTACCGTTCCGCGTTCAAAGTCTGTTAATTTCTCGACGTGCGGACATAATCGCGTCGGAAACCTTTTCATGTGAGTGAGAATGGCAGATCTGGCAATGCACTGTCCTTTTACAACTTGTGTACGCTATACTACCGCCATCTATATATGCGCATCTTCGGTTATTTCACGCAACGTTGCTTGTCTGTTAGTACTGACAACCTTCACGCAAACACCTCGGTGTACATGTTCTGCGGACCAGTACTCTAAATTCAGAACAGGTGCGATGACTGATAATGGCTCGTGTCATTACGACAGAGATCAGTATAGATGGACGACCTGTATATACTGTCACCTAGGGATCCATCCGCCCCTTCTCTTAACCAAACACCGAGAAAAGGTAGCTGTCCCTATGCTTGGCTAGATCGGGTGAAGCTCCTGTAGGAACTGTTGTCAAGTCTGTCCAGCCCACACTGCCACACTACGGATGTGTCAACATAACGACAGGAACATGATGCCTTATGCTTGTCAGATTCCAGTACTGTAGCATCGAAATGATTCGTGCAGGAGGGTAGTCGTCAAGTTTAATTTTTGTTGTCATCACTCTTCTGACTGGTGCAATGCGCCCCGCCTCAAATTCATCTCAAAGTAGCACTTACACCCAACGTTTCCAATTATTCGTCGGATATACCCTAATCTCTGCATTCCTCTACAGTTTTCATCCTCTACAGCTCCCTCTGGTACTACAGAAGTTATTCTTGTCCATATTTCCCAAAATTTCGTATCCTCGGCGATTCTGCGGAGAACCGCGTCATTTCTTGTCTGATCAGTTCCCGTAAATGTCAATATCCTTCTACAGCATCACATCTCAAAAACCTATCTTCTTAGTCGTTTTCCCACGGTCCATGAATGCCTCCCACACAATGCTTTGCTCTAAAATTACGAGGGCTTGCTGAAAAGTAATGCCTCCCAATTTTTATGTGATAATTCTTAAGGTTTTTTTAAAATAAAACAAATGTTTTTAATATTCTGCGACCTTATTTTTCAGGTCTACACATTTGTTTCTCAACATAGTCACCCTGACGACGAACGCATGTCTCCCAACGAGAGACCAGTTTGTTGATAACGCTACTAATGTTTGACTTCGTTGACAACCTCACCTCTGCTTCATCACTATCAAAGTGAAGTCCTTGAAGGTGTTCTTTAAGTTTTGGAAACAGACGAAAATCAGATGGGGCCAATTCGGGACTGTATGGAGCATGATCTATGACAGTGGACGAATGGCGTCGGATTGTTGCACATGTCGTAGCGCTCGTCTGCGGTCTGGGATTGTCATGCTGAAGCAGAGAATGCTCCACGTGCAGACGAACCCTTCGAATTCGAAACACTTTTAAAGCACGCTGTTTCTCACGCACCGACTTATTTACCTTACATATTGTCACGTTACACGTTACAGTTCGCAGTCAACTAGCGACATAGGGCTGCAAATATGTAGACATGAGGAAGAAAGTAGAATGTTTATAACGTTTTTTTTTTAAGTTTTAAGAGTTTTCACAAAAAAATTCAGAATCCTTACTTTTCAGCACGGCCTCGCACATTTTCAGAGATTTCTTCTTCAAATTAAGGCAGGTATTTGGTACTAGTAAACTTATCTTTGCCTGGGATAGTCTGCTCATTATGTCATCCTTGCTTCGACCGTCTTATGTTGGTTTGCTTCCATGGAAGAAGAATTCCTTCACTTCGTGGTACTTCATGGTGCCCAGTTTTGTAGTTAAGTGTATTGCCGATCTCATTCCTACTACTCCTCATTACTTCCGTGTTTTTTTCTGCTTACTCACAATCCACACCGTGTGCTCATCATAATCTTCATTCTGTTCAACAAATCTTGCAACTTGTAAGGGGTCCGCAGGCCCTTACTACTAGGTTTGCACTCACACAGGTCGACAGGGCAACTATCGATTAGTGTGTCGGGTCGCGAGAGCGAGAGTTGAGTCAAGTCAGTGCGTGTTGTGGGTTCCCGCGAGGCGGGCAGAGCTGAGCAGAAGCCAGCAATTGATAGAAATTACCGCCAAAGGGAGTGGCCATCGCCGCGGTTCAACCCCTTTGAACAGAGTGCTTCAGTGATATTTATGTGCCGTTATTGAGATTCCGCGTCTACCGCGCCGGCATTGTTTGGATTACAGTGTTGGATTACAGTGATTGTATGTTGCGTGAGACGATTATGAATAGCGAGGAAGCCTGTGCTGAGATTAGCCGTTATTAACAGTGTATTGACGAAGGCAGTGGCTGTCTCCTTATCTTTGTGGTTTTTGACAAGAATATAGGTTTTGTTTAGTGAAGCTGTGTTTTTTGTTCTTCTTGCCACCAAACAGTACATTATTACAGTATTTGAGAAGGACAAAATGGACTGTAACATCTCCGTAGCAGTCCAATCCGATTGCCAGCCCATTAGGTACACGGTCACATTAATTATTATCTATTTGGGCTGCTATCAGATCCCGATCGAGCGGGATAAGTCAGAAGATTAAACCGGAGTGTTACACCCTATTCCTTACTTCCATCAGGGATTGCAATGTCGCCATTCAATCTGACCAATGATATCCTTTCACCCTGAATTTTAATCCCATTCTTGAACCTTTCTTTTATTTTCGTCATTGCTTCTTCAATGCATAGGTTGCACAGTATGAGCGCGAGACTACCAATTATAAATCAACTATTTCACTCTTGCTCTTCCATTCTTATTTTTCCATTTTGGTCCTTGTGCATACTGTATAGCGTCCACATTTCTCATAGCTTACACTTTCTTCCCGAGAATTTCGAGTACTTTGCACCATCTAACATTGTCAAATGTTTTTCCTAGGTGGATGAATCCAACGAACGAGTGTTGATTTTTCTTAAGTCTTGCTTCAATAATTATGCCCAATCAAAACTGCCTCTGCGGGGCCTTTAACTTTCCTGAAGTTATACTGATCGTTTCCTATCAGATCCTAAATTTTCTGCACCATTCTTCTGTACATTGTTCTTGTGAGTAATTTGTGTTCATGAGCTGTTAAGCTGACTGTGCGACGGTACTCGCGTTTATGTGCCCTTGCCGTCTCCGGGATTGTGTGAAAGACACTTTTGGGAAGTCTGATGGTATGTCTCCAGAGTCGTAGATTTTAAAATCCATCTTGAATATTAAAAACCATTCATCAGACAAGATCGCATAAAAAGTTTCTTTATTTAAGACAACCGGTTTCAACAGACTTTGCTGTCATCTTGAGGTCTTAAAAATCTTTTTTGTAGAACGTGTGTTGAAACCTCGCGCCAAGACGTCCAGTGGGTAAAAATCAGCATTTTATAAAACGTGAAGTGGTGATTTTATCCACTTGACATCTTGGCGTGAGGTTTCAATGTAAAATGAACACGTTTTACAACAAAAAGATTTTTAAGCCCTGAAGATGACGGCAAAGTCTGTTGAAACCGGTTGTCTTAAATAAAGTAACATTTTATGTGGTCTTGGCTGTTGAATGGCTTTTAATGATTAAAACAGATCGGCTTGAGGTTCTCAATGCAGTCCAACTTGAATAGTAGTTGGCTACCTTTTCCCACATCCACATCTACATCTACGTCTACATCTACATGGATACTCTACAAATCACATTTAAGTGCCTGGCAGAGGGTTCATCGAAACACCTTCACAATGGTCTATTATTCCAATCTCGTATAGGGCGCGGAAAGAACGAACACGTATATCTTTCCGTGCGAGCTCTGACTTCTCTCATTTTATTATGGTGATCTTTTCTCCCGATGTAGGTCGGTGTTAACTAAATATTTTGGCATTCGTAGGAGAAAGCTGGTGATTAAAGTTTCGTGAGAAGATTCCGCTGCAACGAAAAACGCCCTTGTTTTAATAATGTCCACCCCATATCATTACAGTGACACTCTTCCCCTATTTCGCGATAATACAAAACGTGCTGCCCTTCTTGGAACTTTCGATGTACTCCGTCAATCCTATCTGGTAAGGATCCCACATCGCACAGCAGTATTCTAAAAGAGAACGGACAAGTGTAGTGTAGGCAGTCTCATTTGTGTCCTACCAATAAAACTCAGTCTTCGGTTAGCCATCCCCACAACATTTTCTATCTGTTCTTTCCAATTTAAGTTGTTACAATTGTAATACCTAGGTATTTAGCTCAATTTACGGCCTTTAGATTTGACTGATTTATCGTGTAACCAAAGCTTAGCGGATTCCTTTTAGCACTCATGTGGATGACCTCACACTTTCCGTTATTTAGGATCAACTGCCAATTTTCGCACCATTCAGATATCTTTTCTAAATCGTTCAGTTGGATGTAGATTGCAGTTGTACTGCAGAGATGAAGAGATCTGTGGAGGATACTCTAGCGTGGGGAATGGCATCAAACCATTCTTTCCACTAAGACCACAATAACAACAAAATTGTCTCAGTCGCTGTCGCATTGATGGAAGAGACCGAAATGTTAGGTGCACTTTTTCGTGGAGCCTCGCGTTGGGGTAATTAACGCTGTTCATTGTTATACACTATGTAATCAAAAGTATCCGGACACCCCCAAAACATAAGTTTTTCATATTAAGTTCCTTGTGCCTCCACCTACTGTCAGGTACTCCATATCAGCGATCTCAGTAGCCATTAGACATGGTGAGAGAACAGAATGGGGCATTCCGCGGAACTCACGGACTTTGAAGGTGGTCAGGTGGTTGGGTGTCACTTGTGTCATACGTCTGTACGCGAGATTTCCACACTCCTAAACATCCCTACGACCACTGTTTCCGATGTGATAGTAAAGTGAAAACGTGAAGGGACACGTACAGCACAAAAGCGTACAGGCCGACCTCATCTGTTGACTGACAGAGACCGCCGACAGTTGAAGAGGGTCGAATGTGTAATAGGCAGACATCTATCCAGACCATCACATAGGAACTCCAAGCTGCATCAGGATCCACTGTAAGTACTATGACAGTTAGGCGGGAGGTGAGAAAACTGGGGTTTCATGGTCGAGGAGCTGCTCATAAGCCATACATCACGCCGGTAAATGCCAAACGACGACTCGCTTGGTGTAAGGAGCGTAAACACTGGACGATTGAACAGTGGGAAAACGTTGTGTGGAGTGACGAATCACCGTACACAATGTGGCGATATGGTGGCAGGGTGTGGGTATGGCGAATGCCCGGTGAACGTCATCTGCCAGCTAGTGTAGTGCCAACAGTCAAATTCGGAGCTGGTGGTGTTATGGTGTGGTCGTATTTTTCATGGAGGGGGCTTTCACTCCTTGTTGTTTTGCGTGCTATTACCACAGCTCAGGCCTACATTGATGTTTCAAACGCCTTCTTGCGTCTCACTGTTGAAGAGCAATTCGGGGATGGCGATTGCATCTTTCAACACGATCGAGCACCTGTTCGTAATGCACGGCCTGTGGCGGATTGGTTACATGACAATAACATCCCTTTAATGGACTGGCCTGCACAGAGACCTGACCTGAATCCTAAAGAACACCTCTGGGATGTTTTGGAACGCCCACTTCGTGCCAGGCCTCAGTGACCGACATCGATACCTCTCCTCAGTGCAGCAATCCGAGGAGAATGGGCTGCCATTCCCCAAGAAACCTTCCAGCACCTGATTGAACTTATGCCTGCGAGAGTGGAAGCTGTCATCAAGGCTAAGGGTGGGTCCACACCATATTGAATTCCAGCATTATCGATGGAGGGCGCCACGAGCATTTTCAGCCAGGTTTCCAGTTACTTTCGATCACATAGTGTCTGCTTGGACTGGTTACAGTACCAGTGACGTACGCAAAAACAACTAATTCTGCTTTTTATGTATTAGGCGGAGGATCGTTTACATATACACTGATGAGCCAAAACATTAGGACCACCTACTTAATGGCTTGTTTGTCAGTCTTTGGAACGAAGTACATCACTGATTCTACGTATCAGGGATCCGACAGTTTGTTGGTAGTGATTACGTAGACTTTCTCGGCGTAATAAGTGTTGAAAGTCTCTTCGGGTTTGCTGCCGGATCCTAAAATCAACTTGACTCGATATTTTGGCGCTCCAACTGGTCACCATCTTCAGGAAATTCTGCTTTTGCTGATGAGTCCCGCTGAGAACCGACGCCAGGCTGCAAATCGACGTCCTATATAGGCCGCCGTTCAGCACACGGCGCATGCGCCGCCCATCACCGATGCTGCCCTCCAAGACAAGGAGGTGGCGCCGCCCTTGTGGAACACTGGTGGCAACGATATATCGCACTCAGGGCCGCACGGAAGGACGTTCAGTTTTGATGCGAGATAATACAGGATTCCACGTCTTGCTAAGAGGAAACCCATTGTCTCTGTTGATTAAATTATCAGCCAACCTAATTTCAATCGTCTCTTTATAGACACTGTTCCAAAAACCGGAAATATTGGCAACTACCACAGTTTCATCAAATTTCATACTGCGTCCCTCATTTAAGCAGTGTTCTGCTACTGCCGATTTTTCCGGCTGTTGTAGCCTCGTATGACGGCGATGTTCCACACACCTGTCATGCACTGTGCGAATCGAACGGCCAATGTAAGCTTTCCCACATTGACACGGAATTTTGTACACCCCGTGTTTCCTAAGCCCCAAATCATCTTTCACAGAGCCGAGCAGTGCCCTAATCTTAGAAGGTAGACGGAAAACGCTCTTAATGTTAAAATTCCTTAAAATTCGTCCAATCTTAAACGATAAGCCTCCAGCATAAGGAAGAAAGGCTACCGATGTATGTTCCTCTTCATACACCTCCGGAGATGGTCCAAACTCCTTAGCCCGACGAATCTGCTTCTCGGAGTATCCATTTTCCTTAAAAACAGCCATCAAATGCGCAAGTTTTTGGGTTAAGCTGTCCGCGTCGGAAATGGCATATGCTCTCCGTACCAATGTCCTATGGACGCCACTGCGCTGGTGTGGTGGATAACTCTTAGGCTGCAGATACCAATCCGTGTGCGTCCGCTTTCGGTGAACACCGTGTCCCAAAGTACCATCTGGTTTTTTATAAACCATAACGTCTAAAAATGGAAGCAGCCCATCATTTTCAACTTCCATTGTAAATTTGATACTGGGATGAAGACAGTTGAAGTGGTCCAAAAAGCTATTAAGAGCATCACGTCCATGGGGCCAGACGAAAAAGGTATCATCCACATACCTCCAGAAGCACGTTGGTTGCAAAGCTGAAATCCTCAATGCCATATCCTCGAAGTCCTCCAAAAATAAATTGGCGACTATGGGTGATAAAGGACTACCCATAGCCACTCCGTTATTCCGTTCAAAAATGTTACCGTTAAATAAAAAATACGTGGACGTCAGCACATGACGACAAAGCTTCACCAGCTCTTCACTCAGTTTTTCGCTGATCAAACTAAGGCATTCTTCCAGAGGAACTCGTGTAAAAAGGGATACCACATCGAAACTCACTAACAGATCTGAAGGACTCAACTTCAAAGATCCCAATCGTCGAATAAAATCAACCGAACTGGAGATATGGTGTTCACATTTGCCAACAAATGGACTGAGAACAGATGATAAATACTTAGCCAGGTTATAAGTGGGTGCACCAAAATTACTAACAATAGGGCGTAGGGCGTAGCCTCTCCCCGATGTTGTTCAATCTGTATATTGAGCAAGCAGTAAAGGAAACAAAAGAAAAATTCGGAGTAGGTGTTAAAATTCATGGAGAAGAAATAAAAACTTTGAGGTTCGCCGATGACATTGTAATTCTGTCAGAGACAGCAAAGGACTTGGAAGAGCAGTTGAATGGAATGGACAGTGTCTTGAAAGGAGGATATAAGATGAACATCAACAAAAGCAAAACAAGGATAATGGAATGTAGTCTAATTAAGTCGGGTGATGCTGAGGGAATTAGGTTAGGAAATGTGGCACTTAAAGTAGTAAAGGAGTTTTGCTATTTGGGGAGCAAAATAACTGATGATGGTCGAAGTAGAGAGGATATAAAATGTAGGCTGGCAATGGCAAGGAAAGCGTTTCTGAAGAAGAGAAATTTGTTAACATCCAGTATTGATTTAAATGTCAGGAAGTCATTTCTGAAAGTATTCGTATGGAGTGTAGCCATGTATGGAAGTGAAACATGGACGATAAATAGTTTGGACAAGAAGAGAATAGAAGCTTTCGAAATGTGGTGCTACAGAAGAATGCTGAAGATTAGATGGGTAGATCACATAACTAATGAGGAAGTATTGAATAGGATTGGGGAGAAGAGAAGTTTGTGGCACAACTTGACCAGAAGAAGGGATCGGTTGGTAGGACATGTTCTGAGGCATCAAGGGATCACCAATTTAGTATTGGAGGGCAGCGTGGAGGGTAAAAATCGTAGAGGGAGACTAAGAGATGAATACACTAAGCAGATTCAGAAGGATGTAGGTTGCAGTAGGTACCGGGAGATGAAAAAGCTTGCACAGGATAGAGTAGCATGGAGAGCTGCATCAAACCAGTCTCAGGACTGAAGACCACAACAACAACAAAGGGCGTAGGGGAAACCCTTCCTTGTGCATCTTAGGCAGACCATACAACCTAGGCGGAACGGCAGCACCAGGTTGAAGTTTCTTGCGTAAATCTTCCGACAACGAACTCTTTTTCAACAGTGAAAGTGTCTTACGCTTGATCCTTTCTGTGGGGTCACTAGAAAGTCTTCTATATGCCGGGTCGTTGAGTAGTAAATCCATTTCTAGGACATAATCATCCCGCGTCATTACAACCGTGGCATTCCCCTTGTCAGTTGGTAAAACTACTACTTCATCATCATTCCTGAGGGAACGAATGGCTGCTCTCTCTGCGGAGGAGATGTTATCCCTGTCTTGGAGTGCAGCAACCGTGATGGGACGTCGATTTGCAGTCTGGCGTCAGTTCTCAGCGGGACTCATAAGCAGAAGCAGCATTTTCTGAAGATGGCGACCAGTTGGATCGCCGAAATATAGAGTCAAGTTGATTTTATTATCTGGCAGCAAACCCGAAGAGGCTTTCAAGTTTGTTGGTAGGTTTGCGGAGGTATGTGGCATTAGATGCACACAGGTTATGTAATTCGCGTAAATAACGGGCCACAGATTTGCGTACGCGGTGGTGAGGCCCGATAGCGACAGAGTTCGGTTCCACAGGATTTACGTCAGGCGAATTTGGTGGCCGAGACGTTAACGTGAGTTTACTATATTGCTCCTCAAACCACTGTAGCACGGTTCTGGCTCCGAGACACGGACAATTATAGTGTTGAAAGATGACATCGCCGTAGGGGAGAACATCAACAACGGTGGGATGCAGGTCGTTCGCATATGTCAGCGTATCTTCGATTACCACCACATGTCCCATGCAAAGGTAGGAGAATGTCTCCCATAGCATAACACTGCACCCAGCAGCCTGCGCCTATGGCGCAGTGCACATTTCGAGCCACCTTTCGCTTCGATGACGGCGTTTGTGGCGACGACCAGCGACCTAGTGTAGCAAAAATGTGATTCTCCCGAAGAGCCGATACCTTTCCGTTGATCGACGTTCGAACCCCGATGGTCCCGTACCAACTGCAGTCGTAATTGATGATGTCGTTGGGTCAACATGTGAACACGTAGGGGTGGTCTGCCGCAGAGCCGCATGTTCGGCATTGTACGATGAACGGTGTGTCCCTGAAACACTTGTGCGTGCACCAGCATCGTGCTCTTTCGACGGAGATGCCACAAGTCACCATCTATCCTCCTTTACAGAGCAGACAAGCGACGTTCTGTGAAGAGTCGTGGAAGTTCAACCATTTAGCCCCTAGTGGTAATTTCACTGTTTCTCTACCTCTTTCCGTAGATGCTCACGACAGTAGCACGTGAGCATTCGACCAGCTTCGTTGTTTTCTAGATACTCGTTCAAAGGCTCTGCGTAATAATAATCTGTCCTTTGTCAAAGTCGCTTATTTCAATGGATTTCCACATCCGCAGCCCATATCTTCGCTGGGTGACCCCCCCATCCGTGTCAGCACCGCCCACGTACTTTTGTTACCGCGTCACGCTCCCGCACGGACAAAGCAGTACACTACCTAACACACATCACGAATGCCATACTTAAACACCAACACTTCCCCGCATTTTGGAAGACGGCCAAGGTCGTGATGTTCAGGAAGCCGGGGAAAGACCACTCCCTCCCACAAAATTACCGACCCATCAGTGTGCTGAGCGCCCTCAGCAAGATCGTTGGGAAGGTAATACTAAAATGACTCACCAGGCACTGTATCACAAACGACACCCTGAGACCGGAGCAATTCGGTTTCAGGTTCAAATGGCTCTGAGCACTATGCGACTTAACTTCTGAGGTCATCAGTCGCCTAGAACTTAGAACTAATTAAACCTAACTAACCTAAGGACATCACACACATCCATGCCCGAGGCAGGATTCGAACCTGCGACCGTAGCGGTCGCTCGGCTCCAGACTGTAGCGCCTAGACCCGCACGGCCACTCCGGCCGGCTCGGTTTCAGGAATCACCACTCAACAACACAACTCCTCCGCGTCGTTGAATACATAACACACGGATACAACACAAACAAAGCAACTGGGGTAGTGTTCCTGGACATCGAAAAGGCTTTCTATCGTCTATGGCACAACGACCTAATACGCAAACTGAGCGACACAGGGTTTCCCGACGGGCTCGTACGTCTCATACATTCATATCTCACGGACAGTAGTTTCATCACTGACGTGCAGGATAAACAATCAACACAACATGGTATCCAGGCAGGAGTACCCCAGGGAAGCATCCTAGGACTCTTACTGTTTAACCTCTACATTAACGACCTCCCAGCTACACACAACACGACGGTGGCAATCTACGCGGATGACACCGCCATCCTTGCGCAAGATTGGAAGCCGTCTAACATTAACTCACGACTACAGACTGCACTCAGAGCGGCAGAGCCTTGGCTAGTGAAATGGCGTGTTAGAGTAAACGTCGACAAGTGCGAAGCCGTTCTGTTCTCTAGAAGACCGAAACTACAGCGCAAACATCAGCACTGCAACCCAATAACACTACATGCACGCCCAATACGCTTCCGCGAGAAGGTCAAATACCTCGGTGTCTGGCTGGACCGGAAACTACTCTTGTGGGACCACATTCAACATGTGACCAACAAAGCGAACGCGAGGCTCAACCACCTCTACCCTATGCTTAACAGGCGTAGCACACTGAATAGGAGGGTGTCCAGGTCCATGTACATGACACTTATTCGACCCGTGATGACGTACGCAGCCCCTGTCTGGGGATACACTGCGCCCACTCGCCTGCGCCGTCTGCAGCTCATACATAACAAAGTACTCTGTGCTATAACACGAGACACTCGCGCAACCCGTTTATCCTTTATCTGGGTAACTACGACCACAACCATAGATAGAAACATAATAGACCAAAGACACTATTGGCAAGGAACTAAACATCTATGGTCCACAGCACGCTAGCACGACAGTACTGGCGAGCACCTGCAACACAGCTGCTACTGGTAACCACAGATGCTCGACCCGCCGGAAAACAGGCAACCGCAGGGAAACCGTACTGTACACAGCGCAGCCACACACACCTCCTACGCTGTGAGCCGATCTATGACCGATCGCCCACTAATGTATGGCGACCTTGAACTATTACAGGGACGCAGCAACTGCAGCAAGCCCGACGACGAGTTTCCGCAACGACAAAGGTAATGATGCACGGTACCTCGCACTAACATAACCACACCTTGCATGCACTGTCGCAGATAGCAAGCCGTTACTGCCCTTACTACCCGTCCTACTGTCGCAGAGGTTTTTTCCCCTTGGCGCTTGCCTTGGCACTTTTTTCCCTCTGCCATTACAACCGCTACCTTTCGATCGCTTTCGTCCACTTTCTATCTCCTGAGGGACCATGTTAATGAGTAATCTTACCCAGATGCGTGGATAACATCACAGCCCGTATCCTATGACTCCTGATTCAAAAACTAACATGTTATTGGAGGTGACAGTAGAAATTTTGGTTTGGTCACCACGTTGGTGTGGGCGTGAAGGGGTCCCGTCCTATTTATTAAAAAGCTCCCGCAACGCCACCAAGGGGCATCCAATTTCGCAGTGGCCAATGGTCATAATATTTGGCTCGTCAATGTGTGAGGAACAATAGTTGATTCTGAAAACGCGTTGATGGTTTCAAATGTTTGCTCATATCGTCTTTGGCTTTAATATGACGTCACTCGTCAAAGCCGATTGGTTTATCTCATTGTTTAGTATTCCCAAGAATTTTAATGACAGCGCCATAGTATAGTTTATTCATATGAATGAAGAGCAAACAATGCGACTAGTTTTGCTCAAAAATACCAACTGAAAACAAAGCATCATCGCCCTCTCCGGCTGTCTCGATGTGATTGATTAATGGTGTACTTTTGGAAAGAACAACTCAGCTGAGCACCCGAATGTACACCCTTAAGCAGCATCGATAATAACGTCATCCAATTCAGTACACCATATCGTTCCCACTCTTTTCACTACAAAATCCTATTTTTCAACATACTCTACATTAAATGTGATAGCCCTGCTGGAAGGGCCTCTATGCAGTATGGTACCACTACACTGGTCGACATCGGGGCCAACGTCTTGTTGCATCAATAACCTCCCCATCATCCAGATACCGCTTCCCACGGAGGGCATCACGCATTGGGACAAACAGATGAAGTCGAGAGGTGCGAAATCCGGGCCGTAGGGTGAATGAGGAAGAACAGTGCAGTAAAGTTTTATGAACTCCTTTCGGGTGCGCAGAATTGTGCGAGGCCTTGCCATTTCATGGGAAAGGAGTATTTCATAACGTGTAGGCTTTCACGACGGGCGTCTTCATTAGTTAAACCTTTCGGGCTGAGAGGCCGTGGTCGACCTGTAAAACTTCTTCCTCCTGACGTTTCGTTGGCAATTGCGGACAGTATCAACGACCCACCTCGGAAGATGTTGCCCGCAGTTGGCAACGAAACGTCGGGAAGAAGAAGTTTTACAGATCGACCACGGTCTCTCAGTTTTAACTAATGAAGGAGAGTTTCGTTTGAATTTTTGTGGTGACTAACAAGCTGAAGTCGTTCCTTCAGTATCCTGACGGTAGCACAGTACACTTAGGAGTTGATCGATGCACCATGAGGGAGAGACTGAAACAGAAGAACGCCTTCATGGACACGGAAGACCGTCGCCATGACTTTACAGCTTGACGGTATAGCTTTGAACTTTTTCCCAGGTGGATAGGTGCCGTGGCGCCACTACATGGGCTGCCGTTCTTTTCCGGCTCGAAGTGATGAACCCACGTTTCACCGCCTTTGAAGATATCGGCAAAAATTTTTCACCATCAGCCTCGTAGCGCTCAAGCGATTCCGCAGTGATGGTCCTTTGTTGCTCATTACGGTCTCCTGTTAGGTGGCGAGGAATCCAGCGGGCATACACCGTCGAGTCCCCCAACTGGTAGACAGTTGTGTCAGCACTACCAACAGGGACATCCAGTTGGCCAGCGAGGTGTTTGATTGTGAACCGCCCATCACCTCTGCTGAGAGTGTCCGCACGTTCCAACATTGCAGAATACATAGCTGCTTGCCGCCAGACGGCACGCTGGAGGTCGGACAGGCTTGTGTGACCTTGTTGCGTTGATGACAGACGCTTCGCCCTACGACTCACCGTGCTTTTTTCCACTGCCACGGGTTCCCAACAAAATTTTCTCGAGGACCCCCTCATTGAGCATGATTGGTACCTTGTAATATCACTGTATCAAGTACCTAAAAAAGCCAAATGAAGAGTCTTTTTATACGTTTTCTATTTTTGCTACTTAGAAAAAACATTGACATATTCATTATTGAAAAAATATTGAGCTTAAAACTTTTTCAATTTAGCCATCTTGTTATTGTTAAATTTTTGATTATTGCTCAAAATCTTTGTCTTCAAATCTGGCTGTTTAGTATAACAAACTCCCTAAAAAAATAAAAATTAAGTGTGAATTGAAAATGACAAGAAAAAATTAAAACTGAGTATATTGGTCTTTCAAGTGTATTACACTTGAGATTGCATTGAGTAGACATGTGTGAAAAATAAGAAAACACTAATTTCATACAAGGTATTATTTATTTGAAAAAAAAATACAATTACAACAGAGTACTCCATCAGTATACAGTTAGTTTTAATTTTCAGTTCTTAGGTGAGTTCAATCTTACCTTTGAGTCCATTATTTCTGAAATATTAGGTTCAAAACTTGAAACTTTCACTCTGAAATACGACCGCATGTCGAGCCGATTCCTATGTTTGTTTTTGATGAAACACATGGAAGAAAATGCTTGCTCCCACCGATATGTAGTTGCAAATGGAAGGATATTTTTCATTGCCTTATCACCAAGTTTCTTGTAGTGCTTGCGTGCTGATGCCAAGAAGTCTGTAATTTTATCACCGATGAAAATGTTTATCATCGTACCACAGCTGGACAGATCCACAAGTTGATCTTGCTCTTCTTTAGTGAGGCCTCGGATTTTGTCTATTTCTTCACAGCTGAAGGGATTTCGAATCCATCTGTTGTCATGGTCAGGTTCAGAGAAATACTCTCTAAAAGTGGTGGCTAGGCTGCGTAGATGCGCGACTACATTGATCTCGATCTGGTCAAGCAATCTCTCCTCTGATGACTCTAAGAATTGTTTTAAAGTAGAAAAGTTAGTTAGTGACTCGTTTTCTATCCTTGACGTCCAGATCTGACACTTTATGACTATAGCACTAATCTTATCCTCAACTTTGAACATGTCTACATTTTATCCTTGTAAACTCAAGTTTGACACATTCAAGTGTTCAAACACATCAGCCAAGTACGCAACAAAGCAAAGCCAAGAGAAGTTAGTGAGAAAATCCGCGTACTTTGTGTCAAGAAGGAAGACGCGAACCTCGTCTCTAAGTTCAAAAAATCTTGACAAGATCCTACCTCGAGAAAGCCATCTTACTTCCGTATGAATAAGAAGTTGCTCGTGCTCACTGCCGATCTCTTTACACTCTAGAAAGACGATAGACGAAGAAGTTAGCGTTCGTTAAGGCTCTGCTCATGCAGGAAGCGCCCGAAACAAAAAATCTGTTATCATACGAAATATATTTAATATATTTTTTATTCTAATAGCATCTTGCGGACCCCTCTTTTGCCATAGACATTATGCAAGCGCCTATGAATATCTGCGATGCTCTTATTTTATGCTAAAAGAAACTCAGTGACAGCTCTCGGCTCTGAACGCACCTCTGTTACAGATGCCATTTTGAAGGCTACGTCTAGCGCCGTCAGCTATCGGCTCTTCATGAGATTATAGGAGCTGAAGCAGGATAGTCCTCGAAGGGTCGAGAATAAAAGTGTCGCATTACTTACTGAATACCCCTCGTACATTACTGATCGAGCAAGAATCCCCCCGCATATGTAGAAGAAGCAGCAGATCTGTCTAGTGGTGAACACAATTTCAACGCTTACGCAGCAAAGACGTCATTATGTTCCAATAATTTCATCGATCGGAGTGATCGCGAGGTAAGACGACACCGCAGATATTCGAAGCGAGGTGTTACGGATGTGTTGTCGTGATTGATAGTGGATCGGCGGCGCCACGAAAACGCCCCGGCTGTTATTTCGGCGAGGCGCCTGCCTATGACGTAGCGCACGGGAAACAATATCTGACGTCGGTGACAGCGCCTGCAGAAGGACCGCCGATATTGCTGCCCGTAACGGCTGCCTATCAGCGGCAGCCGGGAGCGCCACAGAGCTGCGGCCGGAAATCGCTTCAGCGGTGGAGGGGGGAACCTTCCAACCTCCCGTTGTCGCATCGCCACAGACGTCACCTTCTTTTCATCCGAAGCGTTTCGCACTGTGGGCGAGTCGTACACAAATGCAGCTTGAAAAAAGATGTGTTGACAAAATGCGGCGCCTGTCACTACTACCCTTGTCTCGTTGAATATATTCACAAATCGAAGTATACATTACTGGCCATTAAAATTGCTACACCAAGAAGAAATGCAGATGATAAACGGGTATTCATTGGACAAATATATTATATTAGAACTGACATGTGATTACATTTTCACGCAATTTGGGTGCATAGATCCTGAGAAATCAGTACCCAGAACAACCACCTCTGGCCGTAATAACGGCCTTGTTACGCCTGGGCATTGAGTCAAACAGAACTTGGATGGCGTTTACATGTACAGCTGCCCATGCAGCTTCAACACGATACCACAGTCCTCAAGAGTAGTGACTGGCATGTTGTGACGAGCCAGTTGCTCGGCTACCATTGACCAGACGGTTTTAATTGGTAAGAGATCTGGAGAATGTGCTGACCTGGGCAGTAGTCGAACATTTTCTATATCCAGAAAGGCCCGTACAGGACCTGCAACATGCAGTTGTACATTATCCTGCTGAAATGTAGGGTTTCGCAGGATTCGAATGAAGGGTAGAGCCACGGGTCGTAACACATCTGAAATGTAACGTCCACTGTTCAAACTGCAGTCAATGCGAAAAAGAGGTGACAGAGACGTGTAACCAATGGCACCCCATACCATCACGCCGGGTGATGCGCCAGTATGGCGATGACGAATACACGCTTCCAATGTGCGTTCATCGCGATGTCGCCAAACACGAATGCGACCATCATGATGCTGTTAACAGAACCTGGATTCATCCGAAAAAATGACGTTTTGCCATTCGTGCACCCAGGTTCGTCGTTGGGTACACCATCGCAGGCGCTCCTGTCTGTGATGCAGCGTCAAGGGTAACGGCAGCCATGGTCTCCGAGCTGATAGTCCACGCTGCTGCAAACGTCGTCGAACTGTTCGTGCAGATGGTTGTTGTCTTACAAACGTCCCCATCTGTTGACTCAGGGATCGAGACGTGGCTGTACGATCCGTTACAGCCATACGGATAAGATGCCTGTCATCTCGACTGCTAGTGATACGAGGCCGTTGGGATCCAGCACGGCGTTCCGCATTACCCTCCTGAACCCACCCATTCCATATTCTGCTAAGAGTCATTGGATCTCGACCAACGCGAGCAGCAATGTCGCGATACAATAAACCGCAATCGCGATACGCGTACAATCCGACCTTTATCAAAGTCGTAAATGTGATGGTACGTATTTCTCCTTCTTACACGAGACATCACAACAACGTTTCACTAGGCAACGTCGGTCAACTGCTGTTTGTGTGTGAGAAATCGGTTGGAAACTTTCCTCACGTCAGCACGTTGTAGGTGTCGCCACCGGCGCCAACCTTGTGTGAATGCCCTGAAAAGCTAATCATTTACATATCACAGCATCTTCTTCCCGTCAGTTAAATTTCGCGTCTGTAGCACGTTATCTTCGTGGTGTAGCAATTTTAATGACCAGTAGTGTACTTCCTGAAAAAAAAGGGTTAAGCACGCAGAAGGATAGGTGGAAACGAAATTAAACTTAAAAGACTGAGAAGGTATACGCTGTTTGTTTCAATGATTACAACGTTCAGTGGAATTTACAAAGAACTTGGCAGTGTAAATCGAGTTATCAGTATGACGGTACCTCCCCTCCTTCACTAACACCCCCCCCCCCTCTCAGGCCTAGAAAAAAGCACTGATTCTGTAGGTTGTCATAAAGCCAGTGTATCCTGCCCTGAAGCAAACTGCCCCACAACTGCTGTAAGTTTTCCTTGATATCCAGGCCACTGGTACTGGGACGCAGTTGATGTCTGAGGTGGTCCCACACATATTCTGTCAGGGGCAGATCTAGGCCACAGAAGTACCTCAACAGCTCACAGACATTTGCCAGATATGCCATGTGTGGATGAGCATTGCCCTGTTGAAAAATAGCACCATCATACTGTTGCATGAGTGGTACCACATGAGGATGCAGGATACCTTTGACGTACAACTGTCGCGCCAGAGTTCTCTCAATCACCATCAGCCATGACCTGAAGTCATACGCGATGGGTCCTCACACCATGATGCCAGTTGTGTGGTATCATCATAGCAGTGGAAGTGCAAGTTTTCGTCTAATACCAAAAGCGGTCACGTGGTGTCTGGCAGAACCAATGAAGTATGCCCACTGAGCCACACCTACAGCAGCTTCTGCTGCCGCCATGTAGGATGGCCTGCGGCAGCTGCTCAGCTCACTCGCTCTTGGAGCTACTTTGCTATAAGACGCTCTCTCAGCTCACTCGCTCTTGGAGCTGCTTCGCTACAGGATGCTCTGACTCCATTGCTCATACCTTACTAAAGCGAGCCTCATCCTAGTTGACACTGAGGTAGCTGGACTTTGTTTGTTGCTACCACATTTGTAATGAGTCTTCCTACATTTCGAGAAATACAAGGTAAGTAAATCTCTTGTTTGTTCGCTAATCATTTCTGCTGCTGTCCAACTTTCCTACAAGGACAGTTGCGCACCACTCTGTAACACACCTCTCCTGACCACAGCGTACAAAGTCTTACACAACAAGGAATAATACCGCCGTGATTATCCAGGACATTGGGATAGCGGGACCTCTTCCCAAATTGCTGGTACGCTCGCTGAACATCGTCATCCTGTCTGGTACAGAACTGTGATTCATCGCTGAACACAATGCGACGTCATTCATCATCAGTCCATGCTTTTAAGTCACAGAAACTCTCTAATGCAGCTGTTTGTGTTGTGGTGTTAACGACAGCCTAGTTACGTTGCTGATAGTCTTCAACCGATGGTGCAGATGACCTAGAAAGTCGCAGGGAGTCTATTATTTGTTCTCGGCTCTGAGCATTATGGGACTTAACATCTGAGGTCATCAGTCCCCTAGAACTTAGAACTACTTAAACCTAACTAACCTAACAACATCACACACACATCTATGCCTGAGGCAGAATTCGAACCTGCGACCATAGCAGTCGCGCGGTTCCGGACTGAAGCGCCAAGAA
Source organism: Schistocerca serialis cubense (assembly GCF_023864345.2). Classification (NCBI taxonomy): domain Eukaryota; kingdom Metazoa; phylum Arthropoda; class Insecta; order Orthoptera; family Acrididae; genus Schistocerca; species Schistocerca serialis. The sequence continues at coordinate 13,463,424 of NC_064646.1, forward strand.
CCGCTCGGCCACAGCGGCCGGCGCTTGTGGTGGTCAGACCCAGTCCACCGGAAGCTTACCCTCTAGTTCCCATACAGTCCAGCATCAGCCCACTGTGACACACCAATGCCGCACAAACCTGGATGTAGCACGATTCGACCAACCAGCCAACTGGAGGTCCACAATGAGGGCCCTTTCAAAATCTGTATGGTGCTGATAACTCTGTTCCAAACGAGTACGCCACATCTCCGTGTCCTTCACAGCGATTACTCAATATCTGATGCTGTTCACGCCGCTTACATATCGTACCAGGCCTGGTAACAACACTAGGCACAAACAACAGTAATGCCCTTTGATGCCTGTTTCATCTGTCACAGAGAATTGCAGGTCTAACAGTTTACGCTCTTCCCGATGGTGTATACATGTACAAAGTTATACTGGCATACGACCATGTCTTCTGGGTGCTTCACTCTTTTTTTTATAGGCAGTGCATAATAACCTACCTGGAAGAAAATAACTGTCCCGGAGACACCATGGATGATTACTAAAAATATTGACCACGTAATCACCGGAAATTCCAATCATGTCATGGTACATGGATGGATTAATACGCTGGATTGATGTTTCTTATATTATGTGAAACTTTTACTTCGCCACCATGCCAATGTCTACTGAAGAAAACATTTTTTGCATACTACACTCCTGGAAATGGAAAAAAGAACACATTGACACCGGTGTGTCAGACCCACCATACTTGCTCCGGACACTGCGAGAGGGCTGTACAAGCAATGATCACACGCACGGCACATCGGACACACCAGGAACCGCGGTGTTGGCCGTCGAATGGCGCTAGCTGCGCAGCATTTGTGCACCGCCGCCGTCAGTGTCAGCCAGTTTGCCGTAGCATACGGAGCTCCATCGCAGTCTTTAACACTGATAGCATGCCGCGACAGTGTAGATGTGAACCGTATGTGCAGTTGACGGACTTTGAGCGAGGGCGTATAGTGGGCATGCGGGAGGCCGGGTGGACGTACCGCCGAATTGCTCAACACGTGGGGCGTGAGGTCTGCACAGTACATCGATGTTGTCGACAGTGGTCGGCGGAAGTTGCACGTGCCCGTCGACCTGGGACCGGACCGCAGCGACGCACGGATGCACGCCAAGACCGTAGGATCCTACGCAGTGCCGTAGGGGACCGCACCGCAACTTCCCAGCAAATTAGGGACACTGTTGCTCCTGGGGTATCGGCGAGGACCATTCGCAACCGTCTCCATGAAGCTGGGCTACGGTCCCGCACACCGTTAGGCCGTCTTCCGCTCACGCCCCAACATCGTGCAGCCCGCCTCCAGTGGTGTCGCGACAGGCGTGAATGGAGGGACGAATGGAGACGTGTCGTCTTCAGCGATGAGAGTCGCTTCTGCCTTGGTGCCAATGATGGTCGTATGCGTGTTTGGCGCCGTGCAGGTGAGCGCCACAATCAGGACTGCATATGACCGAGGCACACACGGCCAACACCCGGCATCATGGTGTGGGGAGCGATCTCCTACACTGGCCGTACACCACTGGTGATCGTCGAGTGGACACTGAATAGTGCACGGTACATCCAAACCGTCATCGAACCCATCGTTCTACCATTCCTAGACCGGCAAGGGAACTTGCTGTTCCAACAGGACAATGCACGTTCGCATGTATCCCATGCCACCCAACGTGCTCTAGAAGGTGTAAGTCAACTACCCTGGCCAGCAAGATCTCCGGATCTGTCCCCCATTGAGCATGTTTGGGACTGGATGAAGCGTCGTCTCACGCGGTCTGCACGTCCAGCACGAACGCTGGTCCAACTGAGGCGCCAGGTGGAAATGGCATGGCAAGCCGTTCCACAGGACTACATCCAGCATCTCTACGATCGTCTCCATGGGAGAATAGCAGCCTGCATTGCTGCGAAAGGTGGATATACACTGTACTAGTGCCGACATTGTGCATGCTCTGTTGCCTGTGTCTATGTGCCTGTGGTTCTGTCAGTGTGATCATGTGATGTATCGGACCCCAGGAATGTGTCAATAAAGTTTCCCCTTCCTGGGACAATGAATTCACGGTGTTCTTATTTCAATTTCCAGGAGTGTACATTAATTTTAGGGACGTCAAGGCTACTACTTGTCGCCGATTTTATGTAATTTAAGCACAGACGACGGCATTCGATAGTGGAAAAGAAAAATTCTACAGCTAGATTTTGCGTCTTACATTTTTGTTTACCGACTATCGCTCATTAAAGAGGCTACGGACAACGGTTTGCAACTGAGCTCCGCCTGGGATGTGGTGTTGCGAAAGTACGACAGGAACGCCCTGACGTGAAAGCTACAAGCTGCAGACACAGCAGGCGGAATATACAGGCGTGAGAATCAGGACTCGACGCTCGGTTCCTCCTCCAATCCCCTGGGCGTGAGGGGCGGCGGGAGGGGGGGGGGGGCGGGGGGAGGGGAGCCTCAACCACTAGCCACGTCATCACTTCCAGAAATACGCATTTTGGCCCACCTATTGGGTCCTCGACCGAGGAGTCTATGGTCCAGCGGCTGTAATGGAACGAACTGGACTTAAATAGTTCACTACGGGACTTAACGTCTGAGGTCATCACTCCCCTAGACTTAGAACTACTTAAACCTAACCAACCTAAGGACATCACAAACATCCATGCCCGAGGCAGGATTCGAACCTGGGACCGTACCATTCGCGCAGTTCCGGACTGAAGCGCCTAGAACCGCTCGGCCACCGCGGCCGGAGAACTGGACTTAAATCCGACATTTCACCTGCAGATGACGTGTAGAAAATTCGTCGAAACGCTGCGACAACACGACGCCACGACTCTGCTGATGACCGGAGAGATTTCATCAATGAAATCCGACGAGAAAATCTGCTTTCCGCTTCATGTCACAGTTTAAAATTTCGAAGATATGCTGTGACGAGCTCTGTTTGAATTGGATAAGGTAATGGAACAGCACAATTTTGAAATTTTTCTGCATAAAATACAATCCGTGGCATTTTGTGGTCTATCTTAACTCCGCTGCAAGTTCGTTGTTAATAAAATAATCAGTTAAAAGGCTCAGCCAGTCTACTTTCCTTGGTTGCGCACTGTCACCTTTGAAGAACTTTGTAATGGAAAGACAACTGAGCCGTGCGTGGCTCGCGTTCGCGCCATCTCTTATTTTACATCCTGTTTTTTTCTTGTTGCCACCTCGTTATGTTAGTTTCAGTTTCCATTGTCTCTGAGTTGCTGCTTTGTCTGCCCGTCAGCGGCAGCAGCAGCACCTATCGATATCGCCCTCACGTGTTATCTTTGCTGCACTGCTATTACTTTCCTGTTGTCGTCCGTCGTGGGGTCAGTTGGAACGTGCCAGGAGGGCAATTCGGACCTGCCAGTCGTGGAGCTGGAACGCGGCACTAGTTCAGTCGGGTTGGAGCAGCAGTGAGACCTGGATGTCCATGGTTCGCCCGACCGTTGCCGCCACACATCACGTGAGCCGAGGATGGTCTTCGTGGGTCTTTGGTCGGTCGTCCTACTGGACGACGTGAATTGGCTCGCCGCTCTTTTATGGGTTGGCTGTGTGTGTCTGTGTATCAACTCCCGTTTTGTCTTCGTGATCGCACAGCCACTGCTGAGTGTTGTTCAAGTCCCCGTGCATGTGTTTGCCAAACTGTGTGTGTAGTTGGTGTCATTTCCACTGACAACTTGTTTTAAATGTTGTCAGCGTATTGGCAAGAGTCGGTCGGTTGGAGCGGATCAGCAAGCAAGTCTCCGCGCGGCGCAGTCAGCTGGGCCTGCTAGCGGTCTCTATGCAGTGTCAGAGCGTGTGGGGGCTGTTCAGAGTGCTACGAGGTTCGTGGCTCACCGATCCAAGACATGAAGGTTGAGTGGTGATTTAATTTCCGAAGCCACGTCTGTTCACGTTGTCCACTTGGTTGGTGGTTCGCTGTTGGCGGTATTCCTGGGAGCAACAGCAAGTATTCGAGTTGGTGAAGGTTTAGCCGGCGTGTGGTGGAATTAACTGTATTGTCGGTTTGAAATTCAAGTGCAGACTTAGAGAAAGCTTTTGACAATGTTGACTGGAATACTCTCTTTCAAATTCTAAAGGTGGCAGGGATAAAATACAGGGAGCGAAAGGCTATTTACAATTTGTACAGAAAGCAGATGGCAGTTATAAGAGTCGAGGGACATGAGAGGGAAGCAATGGTTGGGAAGGGAGTAAGACAGGGTTGTAGCCTCTCCCTGATGTTGTTCAATCTGTATATTGAGCAAGCAATAAAGGAAACAAAAGAAAAATTCGGAGTAGGTATTAAAATTCATGGAGAAGAAATAAAAACTTTCAGGTTCGCAGATGACATTGTAATTATGTCAGAGACAGCAAAGGACTTGGAAGAGCAGTTGAATGGCATGGACAGTGCCTTGAAAGGAGGATATGAGATGAACATCAACAAAAGCAAAACAAGGATAATGGAATGTAGTCTAATTAAGTTGGGTGATGCTGAGGGAATTAGATTAGGAAATGAGACACTTAAAGTAGTAAAGGAGTTTTGCTATTTGGGGAGCAAAATAACTGATGATGGTCGAAGTAGAGAGGATATAAAATGTAGACTGGCAATGGCAAGGAAAGCGTTTCTGAAGAAGAGAAATTTGTTAACATCGAGTATAGATTTCAGTGTCAGGAAGTCCTTTCTGAAAGTATTTGTATGGAGTGTAGCCATGTATGGAAGTTAAACATGGACGATAAATAGTTTGGACAAGAAGAGAATAGAAGCTTTCGAAATGTGGCGCTACAGAAGAATGCTGAAGATTAGATGGGTAGATCACATAACTAATGAGGAAGTATTGAATAGGATTAGGGAGAAGAGAAGTTTGTGGCACAACTTGACCAGAAGAAGGGATCGGTTGGTAGGACATGTTCTGAGGCATCAAGGGATCACCAATTTAGTATTGGAGGGCAGCGTGGAGGGTAAAAATCGTAGAGGGAGACGAAGAGATGGATACACTAAGCAGATTCAGAAGGATGTAGGTTGCAGTAGGTACTGGGAGATGAAGAAGCTTGCACAGGATAGAGTAGCATGGAGAGCTGCATCAAACCAGTCTCAGGACTGAAGACCACAACAACAACAACAGCGGAATTTTCTGCCTTTTGGCCGTTAGTGTTCCGGTTACCTGCCCTGGTCGCTGACGTAAATTCAGGCAGTGTCCTTTCCTCATCTGTTGTCGCTGTCCAACATGGTGTGTAGTTTTTGACAGCTTAATGTATTTTTGGTTGTGGGCGGCTGTGTCTGTAACGTTTTGGCTTTGGAATTCTCGTATACTGGTCGGTGGCTAGCAAGTTGTCTTGTCGGTGGGTCCCTGAATGTCTCTTGGTTGTGTTGTCGGCGGATCGAGTACAGTTGGTCCGACTTCTTGTCTCACCTAAGCGAAGTTAAGATTTCGAGGGCAGTCCGAGCCCCCTGGAAACTTCTAAGCGCTGTTGCCTATACTGCCTTTCTTGTTGGGGTTTAATTGTGTATTTTTAATGGCTCATAGCCGATGGTTGGAATTTGTGTGCTTGTAATTGTGTTTTTAAAATCAAAGGCCCTCAGCCATTTGAAAAGTAAGTTTTTCTAAATTGTGCAAGTCTTACATTGTCTGAAGATAAAGCTTAGGCCTTCTGCCTGTAGAAAATTTATTGTAGTTGTATTGTTTTTTAAAAAGCATGGGCTCTCAGCTGCTTTAACCATTTCAGGGGAAGTGGTTCCGTTTGAAACCACCTACAATTTTCTCATTTTGTGGCAAAAGGGCAGTGGCTACATTTGGGGACACCATTCAGCAGCCTAGTTGGTGCTGCCCTCTAGCGACTGTCACTGGAACCGCTTCAAAAACTGTAAATATTAGCAAGTAGTGAGGCGAGTTGGACAGCCATTTTTGTACGCTGTGCGCGAACCTCTTTGTTCTCGAATTGTGACTGTATTCTTCTGTATTAGGTAACTTTTATGCATGTCTTAAATGCGGAATACTGTTCTTTTTACATTAATACTATATGTACTGCAATAATAACCAAAATAATGCATTTATTTCCGTGAATGTTGTGGTGGTTCCATTTGAAAGCACTGCTCCTGTAACGGCAGCATTAGTAGGTGTGACGATTTTTTTTTTTTCCACTTTCACGTGATGTATTCTCACAGACTAGAGAATGAGGAAATTCTGGAGTGCCTTTTCGCGGATATTCCTTCAGATCCCGACTCACAGATTGACACTGGCTGTGACAGTGAAAGTGATGTGCTACCTGAAGACAGTGATCTGGATTTGCAAATGAAAACACCTGTTTTATCTCGAATTATTTCGGAAAGTGAGAGTGAGGACCATTTTGACAATGACAGTGACGATAATTTCAGCACTAATGACGATTTGCCACTGTCTTCCATTGCGAATTTTTCATGGACAAAGGACGTCACTGCAATGAACTTTGCCGCCAATTTTTCAGAGGAAGCTGGTGTACGAGGAAAACTTAAAAATAACAGTGAAGGTATGCAACCAGTAGATTTTTTTTTGTGTGTGTGTCTGTTTTGTGACTCTATGTTAGAACACATAGTTTTCCAGTCTAACCTGTACGCAACACTGAAAGGTGGCAATTTCAGGCCTCTTTCTAAAGCAGAACTAAAAGTATTTTTGGATATAAACATTCTAATGGGAATTAAGAAACCTTGTTATTATCGTGATTACTGGTCGTCCCATAAGGAACTTTGAGACGAGTACATTTCCTCAGTAATGTCGGCAAAAAGGTTCGGCTGGATTTTGACTCATATTCACATCAATGACAACACTGTCATGCCTTCAAGGGAGAGCAGAAATCATGACAAATTATATAAAATCCGTCCACTAATCAATCAGATACTGATAAACTTCAAAGAATTCTACGCACCTACTAAGGAGCAAGCTATAGATGAATGGATGGTTAAGTTCAAAGGACGAATCGCATTCAAGCAATATATGCCCCAAAAGACAATCAAGAGGTTATACAAACTATATATGACGGTAGTAGCTGTTCCCGAAAGAACAGTTACCGTGGATGACCATGCAGCTTTGCTAGAAATGAAATGATAATTAAATGGACACCCTAGCTGCAAACAGGCGTTGATGAACTTCATTGGGGACATGTTGAAAATGTGTGCCCCGACCGGGACTCGAACCCGGGATCTCCTGCTTACATGGCAGAGCGTGCAAGGGATAAGTCCCTGCAGACGCACTATCCTCTGTGCCCGCGGTGGCTCAGATGGATAGAGCGTCTGCCATGTAAGTAATGAGTATGATGGGCAATCATCTATTACGCGCACTACGAATGTAGTGGTGTGTACATGTTGGGAATGTGGATCTCACAGGGAGCGTGAAAGGGATAAGTCCCTGCAGACGCACTATCCTCTGTGCCCGCAGTGGCTCAGATGGATAGAGCGTCTGTCGTGTAAGCAGGAGATCCCGGGTTCAAGTCCCAGTCGGGGCACACATTTTCAACATGTCCCCAATGAAGTTCATCAACGCCTGTTTGCAGCTAGGGTGTCCATTTAATTATCATTTCAGGTTATACAAAGTCTGGGTCAGAGCTGATAAGCTTGGATATTTTGTGATTTTCTGATATATACTGGAAAAGTCAAAGGCATAGTGGAAAAATCCTTAGGAGAGAGAATTGTGAGAGATATGTGCAAAGGATTGGAAGGAAAGGGATACCACATATACTATGACAATTTTTTTACCAGTGTCTCACTTTTACAGAAGCTAAAAGATGACGGACTTTTTGCCTGTGAAACAATTAGATCACACAGAAAAGGACTTCCTACGCTAAAAACAGACAAAGAGTTGCAAAAAAGAGAGTTTGACTGGTCATTTCGTTCTGATGGCATTGCCTGCATCAAATGGAAAGACAAACTTGTAGTCATGTTGCTGTCTAAAATTGATTCGCCTGTTTGTGTTGAAGAAGTCAGCCGTAAAGAAAAGGACGGAAAAGTCACAAAGGTACCTTGCCCAAAAATAGTGAAATAATGTAATGCAAATATGGGATGTGTCGATAAGGCAGTTATGATGAACAGTTTTTATGCAATAGACAGAAAATCACGAAGGTGGTGGCTAAGATTATTTTGGTATATAGTTGATATTTCTATTGGAAATGCATTTATTCTGTTTCGATTATGTAATCCTACAGCGAAGCAAGTGCTAAAGGATTTTCGAAGACGTGTTGCCACAGGCCTGGTAGACAGTAATGTCTTCAAAGATAGTCCTAGCCATCTCAGTACACCGTCAGAACCATCTGCAAAAAAATTCAAAACTGTTGTTCCCCATGAGAAACGTATATCGGAAGAAAAACATCTGCCAAAACATGGAACCTCGAGGCGCTGTGTGCACTACAGCACAAAGAAAGAACCCCACAGAAGCAGATGGACATGTAGTCACTGCCAGGTAGCCTTATGCTTACCTGCAGAAAGGAATTGCTTTTTACTGTATCATCAAACGTGATGACATTTAGCGGGCAGTGGCTCCATTTGAAACCACCCTGTATGTGTTCAGTTTATGTATATTTCATTTATTTTTTACATTTTTCTGTCTCCATGTATGAAAATTAATACAATAAAAACAAGGAAAAAATATTTTTTTTTATTTTGCCCCTGAAAGGGTTAAGTATTCAGGTTCTTACTTATCAAGTATTATATTCTTTCAAGATAAAGCTGTGGGCCTTCTGCCTGTTGAAAATGTATCGTTGTTGTATCGTTCTCAAAATGATGGGCTTTCAGCTGCTTTAAAATTTGGGATTCTTACTTATCAAGTCTTACATCACTTGGGCTTAAATACTATTTAAGGTTAAAAACTTTGGGCCTTCTGCCTTGGAAAATTGGTTGCAGTTTTTTTTTTTAACAAAGGCCTTCAGCCGTTTTGGAACAAAGTTTCTTATTGGTCATACAGCCGTCTGCCTATTGAAAGATTATTGTAGTTATGTTGTTTTAAAGTTATCGACCTTCAGCCGCTTTTAAAAAAACTTAATCTATCTGACTAGTCAAATCTTACATTGCTTGGCCTTAAATACTATTTAAGGTCAAAGCCTAGAGCCTTCTGTCTAAAAAATAAAAAAATATTTATAGCAGTTGTATTTAATTCATGGGCCTTCAGCCGTTTTAGAATTAAAAAACGTTTTATGTCGATAATCAAGCTTAGAAGGTGCGCTGTAATGTTTGGACAACTAAATAAAGTGTTATGTTTGGAGTGTAACTGACAGCCGCTCATTTTGGCCCCCTTCCACAATTCCTACTACTTGTCCTGTCCTGCGGGTTTAGCGGGGCGTCTCAACAATGTCACCTGCAAGTTGACTTTTTACAACAAATCCATTAAGTAGATCGTCCATTTTAGTGCCCTTCGTTGGTCAATGTCACCTTTTGAAGAACTTGATATTGGAAAAGAAATCGAAGAGTTTAACATATTGTGTGGTACAATGAATAAAAGACCAAGAAACAATGTAAGGAAGGAAACAGTGTTGATGTTCTACAAGACTTCGGTGGTACCAGCAAGTTTATTAGATACTCAAGCGTTGGCCTAAGAAACAATGACTACTTTTGTCAAATTCCAGGCCGCCGAAATACGATATCTCTGATCAGAGGACGATGTGACAAAGCAGGGCAGCAGGGAGTGGTGAAGACCTACGGCAACCACTCAACAATTACAGCTGAAAATGAAAAAAAACGTTAGAATATTATCAAAACTGGAGGTATCATACTGAACGGATGAGCAATGAATGTTCGTAAAATCTGTGTAGGGGAAGGTGGGGGAATTACACGCATGTGGGTAATCCCACGCAGGCTGATTTACGCAGTTTGAATGGCGCAAGCTGCTCCCAGTTGGTGCTACACCCTGCCGGCAGGAGTAACAACTACTATGCGGCTTATGCCAGCCATTTTCCAGTGGCATTGTTTATTTTCGGCGTGTCTCATGTAATTTTGGTCAGCTGTATTTTGCAGAGTAAGTGCTACTATAAGTTACTTTAATGTAATTCTTGCGTATCAATTACTAACCCTAGATGAAACCTTTAATTTAATTGTAGATTTGTCCCGCTATTTGAATTGGGTGCCGAGTTATGCTTAGGTTAGTCATCGAACTTACAGTGGGGTAATGCCACGCAGCTGTTGAAGTGTGTGGTATTCCCCCTTGCAGGTTATATTTTCAATACTAACGAGTTTTTTTTTTAAATCTCAGATGGGTAGATATTATAAAAGAAAAACCCAGAAAGCAAAATGGACGCAAGAGGAACTTTGCAAGACTCTTGATGCCATCAAATCTTGAAGAAAAATAAGAGAAGTATCGAGAGCTTTCGGGATTGATGAAGCTACTCTGCGAACGACAATGAACGTTAAAAATACCGAGGGTCCAAAAATTGGAAGAAACCCAACATTTTCGACAGAACAGGAAAATGAGATTAGGGATCATGTTATTACAATGGCATTACATGCATCCAGCTGCGAAAGATTGCATTTGAGTGTGCAGAGGCTAACAACATTGCAAACAATTTTGATAAGTCATCTAGGTTAGCTGTAAAGGATTGGCTAGCTCTGTTTTTAAAAAGAAACCCGAGTATTAGCATGAGAAAGCCTGAAGTAACTAGCATTAACAGAATACAGGCATTTAATGAAGAAGAGGTTAATGCACATTTTAAAAACTTAGAACATGTCTTTGATAAATATAAATTTCAAGAGGGGCGAGTGTTCAACGTCGATGAAAGGGGCATAAATACAAAAGCCCGAGAGAATTTCGGCTCCTAAAAGTGTTAAACAAATAGGTGGGGCCACGTCTTGGAAAAGGGGTAAAAACGTGGCGATTTCAGAAGATGTCTGTTTAGTTTGTAGAGTTTGGGAAGGATGGAGAATTATGGTACCGATGTATTTCTTGTAGCGGATGGAGTCATGAAGAATGTAGTGGCTGGAACACTCCAAAAGGTTACAAGTGCGATCTTTGCTGTGTGGTATGAGAAAGTGAACTCTTTTCACATAAAAAAATGTAAAAAACGAAAATGATAAGAGATGTTTCTAGAATTAAATTATTTCGTTCTTAAATATACTGTTTACTATTTGTAGTAACTAATAAACAAATAAAAATAGCAAGTCTTGTACATTTTTATGGTTTGTTTGTTTTTCGTGTTATTACCCAGTACTTTGCGTGTCATTATCCTCAGGGGTGGGGAATACCACGCATTTGCACTTTTTTTATTTTAATGTTCAAAATTAAGGTACTGTTTATAACTATAGACGATTGGAATATGTGGAGAAATGTCGATTGTATGGTATGTACTTATTTTCGTAGGTTTTAATGACGTAACGAATGGTTCACATCGATTTTTCCTTAGGTGCGTGTATTTCCCCCACTCTTCCCTACATATATGAGGCTAGAGGGTTCCACAGAGCGAGCAGACAAAGGGAAGGTGAAAAGATTGAGTTTGAAGTTTGCAACAGGTCGAAGAAGATGCCTGAAGATGACGATGACGACGACGACAGGGTATAGTCTGTCTGCAAAACTGAAGAGTGAACAGGCCAATACCCACACTTTCTGCTAAACTCCGCCACAAGAAGTCCCTACAGGCTGTTTGATAAGGTGATACTAGTCTTCATCAGCACATCTTTTTAATCAGCGGCGACTCACACTGCTGACATATCCGCGGAGTGTGAAGTTTTCACTAAATGTGTTAATATTAAACAGAATACAGAAATTAGCGATTGATATAAATAATTCGAGAAAAGCAAACGTACAGATGCCACGTAATTCACCTCTCGCTCCACTACGCTGCTAGGAAACTGATTCTTAGTGTTGCTCTACAGCAACTGTATCGTTATCCTGGGAAAGTCAACTTCCCCCACCACGAACGCTGCTAGGTCTTCAGTTTACAAAGAGTTCCACTAGGCTGCTAGGAAACTGATTCTTAGTGTTGCTCTACAGCAACTATATCGTTATCCTGGGAAAGTCAACTTCCCCCACCACGAACGCTGCTAGGTCTTCAGTTTACAAAGAGTTCCAATGTTTTGCGTATTTTTTGACAGATCGTACACAGTACTTTATTCTGCACTGTAGTCACCTTTCGGTCCTATCAGCAGTTTTAAATGATTCCTGTGTGCCAGACTGCTGAAGAGAAAACACGAGCGACGCAGCTTCAAAAATTTAGAAACAACTCAATAACCCTCCCACACTGATTGTGTAGAGACTCGAACTCACTTGTATAAAACAGCTTCAAAAGCATGACTACTGTGCAAATGAGTTAACGTTTTAAATATTTGACGTTAAGCATGTAAAAATCTAGCTTTTCATACACCTCAGTGTTTATGACGTTATGTGTGCTAAACTATGTCTCGTACAATGATATAATTTTGCGCGTAAATTCAGTGGTGTTTGTGGATACTGTCTGCAAAATGTGTTACGAACAAAGTTAGTAGTAAAGAAGTAATAAGTCAAAACTCCATGGTTGATGTTGAATATTTATTGCATGAACAGCGAAAATGTAGTAAACAACATACTTTTTTCATTTCATCAATTTCTTCGATGTGTCAGAAAGAAAAAGTTTCGTACAAGTTTGAAATTATGTGTGAAGTTTGCTGGAAATCGCTAAGTGCTCTCATTCTCAAATACTGGGTGAATATAGTCTGGGTAATTTGCACGCTATGAGTTACTTTCCCTCAAGACATACGCTGTATACGCTGTAATACTTGCCTTAATGTGTCAAACCTTCAACTTAAGATTATTCCTCTTAATGAGTAGATTAGGACAATGTTTTAAATTTTTAAATTCGGTCAACAATTATACGAAATGCTGAAAATAAACAAGAATTATTCGTGACATTGAACAGTATTTCTGTCTTATACACAGCTCAAAAACGTGTTTCAAGAGATAATGCTCTCACATCAAGCTCAAAGACTTAATTCATGAGTTTCTCGTGAGTTAAATTTTTACAGCCTGATGATGAGAGCATTGTGTCCCGAAACGCCTTGTTGAGCGATAGGTAGAATAGAAGCACGGTTGGCTGCTCCCATTTACACCGTAAAAGCATAACAACCGTTACTTCACATCCCACATGGACAATATTGATCTGAAAAGAAAATTTTTGTGCCCCGGGAAAATAAGCATCAAGCGACTGGGAAAGCATGACCATTTTAGCAATTTAATAACATAGACTAAAATATCAACGGGCAGAATGTGAGTTATGCCTTTAAAAGAGCACAGTGGTCGCTTTGAACGTGTATAGATCGTAGCAGGCAGCCACGTGACACTCTACCACTGACGTCATAAGTCATGGCGGTGACGTTGTGTGTATGTGCCAGTCGGTTGTATGGCATCAGTGAAATAAGATGGGCCGATGTGGGCGACCTCCACAATATTCGTCGCTGATAGAAGCACGAAGACAACGAAATTCTCTAAACGAATTCTAAATAGTCTTTTCTGAGGTGACAGATTATCAAAAGTCGATCGAAATGATTCTCGTACCCGGCATAGAAACCAGTCCACCTACAACATTTACCTTCACTTATGGAACGAAATGATATTCTGTTTGGTACCAGAAAACTAGAAAACTCAAGAAAAATCACTCCCCCCCCCCCCCCCTTCTCTCACCAACTAACACTGAACTTTGTAGAGGTTGGGTGAACAGTGTGATGGACCCGCGAAGGAGGGGTATCTGTAGAGAGGTTAGACTATCATATAGTTTTTGAAGCGGAGAAGCCTTTTCAGTAGTTGCTGTGGTGACTGATTATAAGCCAACATTGCTTTGCTTTGCTGTGCTTTTACTGCGAACGGCTGAAAGCAAGGTGGAACTATAACCGTAGTATTTGCCGAAGGCATGCAGCTCTATCGTATGGCTTAATTGTGACCGCATCCTCCTGGGTAAATTATCGCGGAGGTAAAATGTTCCCCAAACGGATCTCGAGGCGGATACTACTCAAGAGGACGTTTTCTTCAGGGAACACAAAAGTCGTCTGCAGTGATTTGGAACAAGGAATGTTAGTTCCCTTAATCGGGTGTGTAGCTTACAGAATTTAAAAAGAGAAATGGTTAGGTTGAAGTTAGGTATAATGAAAATTAGTGATGTGCGGTGGCAGGAAGAATAGGTTCAAATGGCTCTTAGCACTATGGGATTTAACAGCTGAGGTCATCAGTCCCCTAGAACTTAAAACTACTTAAACCTAACTAACCTAAGGACATCACACACAACCGTAGCGGTCGCGCGGTTCCAGACTGAAACGCCTAGAACCGCTCGGCCTCACCGGCGGGCGGAAGAAAAGGACTTCTATCCAGTTGATTACAGGGTTATGAACACAACATTAAATAAGGGTAATTCAGGAGTAGTTCTAACAATGAATAAGAAAGTATGAAAGCGGGTAAGTTACTATGAACAGCACAGCGAACCCGATATCGTAGCAATGATAGATACAAAGCCAGCAACAGCCACAACAGAAAATGTTTGTACTATAACTAGCTCCGCAGATGGTGAAGACATTGAAAGAACTTGTGATGAGATAAAAGAAATTATTCATATAGTTAAGGAGATGAAAATTTAAGCATGTTCAGGGGCTGGAATTCGAAAGTAGGAAAATGAAGAGAAAGATTAATGGTAGAATATTGAATAGGGGAAAGAAATGAAGGAGGATACCAGCTGGTAGAATTTTGTACAGAGCACAGTTTAGTCATTGCAGACACATGATGGAAGAATGTTTTCCACGTGTAAGAGACCTGGAAGCACGTGAAGGCTCCAATGAAATTATATATTGGTACGTCAGAGATATCCTTGAGAGAATATTCCACGACAGAACTATTCTACCTAGTATGCGAGATACAAGTGAAATACTCTTAGATTTCGAGGAGGACGTAGTTAATTCAGTTCAAAAGAAGGCAGTTACTGAAAGATGTGACTATTACCGAAACATCAGTTTCAAAATATGGACACGAATTATTTAAGGAGTAACAGAAAAATTTACTTGCGTATCTGAAAAAAATAGACATTACCGACGATCGATAGCCGCACGAAATTAGTTCGAAACAAATGCACTTAATGGGAATATCTTGGCATCGGCTGCAGAGCTGCGAAGATCAAGTCATGACTCTAGGCGATTATGGTACAAGGCTGTAGACAGTGTGACATTTGGAAATTTGGATCAGTCCTGGAAGAGTGCACGGATAGCCGATGCGATTCGTGACAAATCGAGTTTCGGTCTAGCACAAATATTCGTATGCCACTAGAGTTCTATAAATACTGTAGGCTACCGTACACCATCATAAATAAGCCTAGACTACGGTACTTTTCCCGGTAGCCTCGGTCAGTTAAGATCGTACTCGTGTTACCTGTACATTAGGTGTGCTGCGTATCTACGAATTTGCGTGTGCGATCAGCGTCATACTAGACTCGCCTAGAAGACAGGAACGGTGAACTGTCTAGACACTAAGTGAGGATATTTAAAGGTCCCGTAACATACGGAACATTTTTTGTCTACATAGTTATACTCCTGGCTGTTACTTAAAAATAAACAGTATTTACAGCCAAATCGAAATTGTCAACGTTTAATTCGGGTTTTATTCGAAAATTGTTGATTTATATCGTGGAACAGAGGGATGCTGTAGCAAAAATTAGAAGAAAAAGCAATACAGATTTATCATTTAGCGCTAGAAAACATAATTTCCCTCTCCCCAAAAAAAGGTAAAATCGAAAGAGAATGCAAAAGAAAAACATATCAAAGATCGCTTCAATATTTCGTTGAGATTATATAAAATATGTTTTATTCTATTCACAAACAACTTTCGTACTTATTAACAATAACGGGGAAGTTTTGTCTTTGCTCATGATGAAGACAGTTCCACCGAGTACAAAATAACAATAACTACATAGTTTTCTATGTTTGTCCATGTAAAACATACTTGCGTCAGAAGTAATTGCTTTGGTTGCATAAAAGAGCAGAAGTCACGTGATGAACTAACTTTTATTACTCATAACATGCCATTTACATTTTGTAAGGATATAAAATATGCAATGGACGATGCAATTAACGGTCTAAGGCGCTGCAGTCGTGGACTTAGCGGCTGGTCCCGGCGGAGGTTCGAGTCCTCCCCCGGGCATGGATGTGTGTGTTTGTCCTTGGATAATTTAGGTTCAGTAATGTGTACGCTTAGGGACTGATGACCTTAGCAGTTAAGTCCCATAAGATTTCACACACATTTGAACATTTTTTTGATGTAATTAACGATGTACGGTTTTAGTTACATGCAAAAAAAATAATAAAAATGTCATCGGCTCCCATACAGTCATTCAATCATTTATCTTTCTTTCCCTGGTAATGCTACCAATACTATCGCGACATCCTACAGTTACTACGTTATTTATGCAACGTGCCAAAACTACTAAACCGTAGTTTTTTTAAAAAAATGGCTCTGAGCACTATGGGACTTAACATCTATGGTCATCAGTCCCCTAGAACTTAGAACTACTTAAACCTAACTAACCTAAGGACATCACACAACACCCAGCCATCACGAGGCAGAGAAAATCCCTGACCCCGCCGGGAATCGAACCCGGGAACCCGGGCGTGGGAAGCGAGAGCGCTACCGCACGACCACGAGATGCGGACTAAACCGTAGTTTTGCTAGAGCGCAACTCTGTATGTCTTCAATAGGTATTACACCTACATCTAATATAGCCGGTGCCAAGATATCCGTACTCAGCGAATTTATTTCGAACGATAGAGAAACGTGTAAACCCGGCCTTGAAAAAGGTCAGTTTTGGTTCCGGAGAAATTAAGGAACACGTGGGGTAATACTGAATCTATGACCCATCGTAGAAGGTATGTTGAAGAAAAGGCAGACCTACGTTTAGAGTATTTTCCACCATGACGTCACCTCAGGGCATTCTGCACAGGCCCCGGTCACACATGCTGCTTCTCCCGGCTGTCAAATAACGCGTCATCTCCCTACAGTCACCTCACACTGCGCCCGGTGTGCTTTTCCTCTTCCCTCGGATGAAACAACCATCACGTGGCAGACATTTTCATTACAGTGGCAACGTGATTTTCGAGATAGAACGTCTCCTGAACAACCAAAATGGAGACATTTATAACAATAATCTCCTCCATGTCTTCCACTGCAGGGAAAAATAACACGCATGGAAGAATTTATGTGTAGAGAAGAAAAAACACCATCACCAATTTCTATGGTTGCAGAAACATTTTTATGGGGTCATAATTAAAACTTGATGACTATTCCTCGTACCCTATTACGTTAGGGCTGCGGTGCTGTCATATAACGGGGTACAGTTGTCACATCCAACACGTCAAAGCTTCATTAGAGCTTAATTCAATAGCGGGCGAGGGGGGAGGGGGGGCTGGCTGCCAACGGTTGATTATAGGCAAGCCGCCCATCAGCGCTTTTGTCGGCTCGTAGCAACGCCTCGTAATTAGCGGAGCTTCGGACTCACATGTCGACAGCAACACGAGCGCAATGTATTTTACTCTCCCTTTGCTTTTTTTTTCAGTCGTTACAAACATTCTCCTTCTGAACCTCTGCTCAGTTTCCACGCCTTACCTTTCTATCTCTTATTTGGTCTTGCTATGTTTATTCTTCTATTTGGTTTATAATTTAACTCCAGATTGTAATACTTTATCCTGTACACCCGCTGTGTTCGAACACTACAGTAATGTTTTCCTACTCATATTCATTAAATTACATTTTCCAACATTTAGAAATTTTTTAAGTGCGTTATCTGAAAACTACCTTGAACAGTTAAACTGAGAACCAACTCGAAGCGATAACATATTAGACCTTCTGGTGACAAACAAACCTGTACTATTTGAAACAGTTAACGCAGAACAGGGAATTAGCGATCGTAAAGCGGTTACAGCATCGATGATTTCAGCCGTAAATAGAAACATAAATAAAGGTAGGAAGATTTTTCTGTTTAGCAAAAGCGACAAAAAGCAGATTTCAGAGTACTTGATGGCTCAAAACAGAAGTTTTATCTCAAGTACAGATAGTGTTGAGGATCAGTGGACAAAGTTCAAAACCATCGTACAATATGCATTAGATGAGTATGTGCCAAGCAAGATCGTAAAAGATGGAAAAGAGCCAACGTAGTACAACAACCGAGTTAAGAAACTGCTACGGAAGCAAAAGGAACTTCATAGCAAACAGCCCAAGCCTTGCAGACAAACAAAAATTACAGAAAGCGAAATGTAGTGTGAGGAGGGCTATGCGAGAGGCTTTCAATGAATTCGAAAGGAAGGTTCTATGTACTGACTTGGCAGAAAATCCTAAGAAATTTTGGTCTTATGTCAAAGCGGTAGGTGGATCAAAACAAAATGTCCAGACACTCTGTGACCAAAATCGTACTGAAACAGAGGATGACAGACTAAAGGCCGAAATACTAAATATCTTTTTACAAAGCTGTTTCACAGAAGAAGACTGCACTGTAGTTCCTTCTCTAGATTGTCGTACAGATGACAAAATGGTAGATATCGAAATAGATGACAGAGGGATAGAAAAACAATTAAAATCGCTGGACCTGGTAGGATACCAGTTCGATTTTACACAGAGTACGCGAAGGAACTTGCCCCCCTTCTTGCAGCGGTGTACCGTAAGTCTCTAGAAGAGCGTAGCGTTCTAAACGATTGGAAAAGGGCACAGGTCATCCCCGTTTTCAAGAAGAGACGTCGAACAGATGTCCAGAACTATAGACCTATATCTCTAACGTCGATCAGTTGTAGAATTTTGGAACACGTATTATGTTCGAGAATAATGACTTTTCTGGAGGCTAGAAATCTACTCTGTAGGAATCAGCATGGGTTTCGAAAAAGACGATCGTGTGAAACCCAGCTTGCGCTATTTGTCCACGAGACTCAGAGGGCCATAGACACGGGTTCCCAGGTAGATGCCGAGTTCTTGACTTCCGCAAGGCGTTTGACACAGTTCCCCACAGTCGTTTAATGAACAAAGTAAGAGCATATGGATTATCAGACCAACTGTGTGATTGGATGGAAGAGTTCCTAGATAACAGAACGCAGCATGTCATTCTCAATGGAGAGAAGTCTTCCGAAGTAAGAGTGATTTCAGGTGTGCCGCAGGGGAGTGTCGTAGGATCGTTGATATTCACAGTATATATAATTGGCCTTCTGGATAACATCAGAAGTTCACTGAGGCTTTTTGCAGATGATGCTGTAGCATATCGAGAGGTTGTAACAACGGAAAATTGTACTGAAATGCAGGAGGATCTGCAACGAATTGAAGCAAGGTGCAGGGAATGGCAATTGACTCTCAATGTAGACACGTGTAATGTGCTGCGAATACACAGAAAGAAAGATCCTTTATCATTTAGCTACAATATAGCAGGTCAGCAACTGGAAGCAGTTAATTCCATAAATTATCTGGGAGTAGGCATTAGGAGTGATTTAAAATGGAATGACCATATAAAATTAATCGTCGGTAAAGCAGATGCCAGACTGAGATTCATTGGAAGAATCCGATAACAAAGGAAGTAGGTTACAGTGCACTTGTTCGCCCACTGCTTGAATACTGCTCACCGGTGTGGGATCCGTACCAGGTAGGGTTGCCAGAAGAGATAGAGAAGATCCAACGGAGAGCAGCGCGCTTCGTTACAGGGTCATTTAGTAATGGCGAAAGCGTTAAGGAGATGAAAGATCTCCAGTGGAAGACTCTGCAAGAGAGACGCTCAGTAGCTCGGTACGGGCTTTTGTTGAAGTTTCGAGAACATATCTTCACCGAGGAGTCAAACAGTGTATTGCTACCTCCTACGTATATCTCGCGAAGAGACCAT
This sequence comes from Schistocerca serialis cubense, assembly GCF_023864345.2. Classification (NCBI taxonomy): domain Eukaryota; kingdom Metazoa; phylum Arthropoda; class Insecta; order Orthoptera; family Acrididae; genus Schistocerca; species Schistocerca serialis. The sequence goes on from NC_064646.1 coordinate 13,483,223, forward strand.
GAGGATAAAATCAGAGAGATTAGAGCCCACACAGAGGCATATCGACAATCTTTCTTTCCACGAACAATACGAGACTGGAACAGAAGGGAGAACCGATAGAGGTACTCAAGGTACCCTCCGCCACACACCGTCAGGTGGCTTGCGGAGTATAGATGTAGATGTAGAGTAAGCTGCTGTTCATCACACCAACTAGAAATGATGTGTAAGTCACCTTGCACCATCCTACAATGACTCAACGAACGAATCTTCCTGGGCACCACAGCGTCATTAGAAAACAGCCACAGATTTGCTCCCTGCCCTGTCCGACGGATCATTTATGTTTATAGAAAATCGTAGCGGTACTGTTACACTTCCCTGGGGCACTCCTGACAATATTCTTGTCTCTGACGAACACTCTCCGTCGAGAACAACATACTGGATTCTATAGCCTAAGAATTCTTCGAGCCACCCACATACCTTTGAACCTATTCTATATGCTCGTACCTTCTTTAACAACCTGTAATGGGGCACCGTGTCAAACGCTTTCCGGAAATCTAGGAATATGGAACCTGCCTGGTGCCCTGCATCCATGGTTCGCACGATATCTTGTGAGAAAGAGGCAAGCCGAGTCTCACGCGAGCGGTGTTTTTTAAAACAATGCTGAGTTGTGGACAGAAGCTCTCCCATCTCAAGGAAATTTATTGTATTCAAAGTGAGAATGAGTTCAAGAATGCTGCAGCAAACCGATGTTCAAATGGTTCAAATGGCTCTGAGCACTATGAGACTTAACATCTGTGGTCATCAGTCCCCTAGAACTTAGAACTACTTAAACCTAACTAACCTACGGACATCACACACATCCATGCCCGAGGCAGGATTCGAACCTGAGACCGTAGCAGCCGCGCGGCTCCGGACTGAGCGCCTAGAACCGCTAGACCACCGCGGCCGGCAAACCGATGTTAATGATATTACTATGTAATTATGGGAGTCAGTTCTTTTATCCTTCTTATAGACAGAAGTCATTTGCGCTTTTTTCCAGTCGCTTGGGATTTTGCGCTGCGCGGGAGAATCGCGAAAAATGCTAGCTAAGTAAAGGGCCAGTGCCTTAGAACACTCGCTGTAAAACTGAACTGGGATTCCTCTCCGATTTATTGCCAGCTGATGCAGTTGCTTCTCTATGGCAGGGATGCCTATTACCATGTCCCCATACGAAGTCTATACGGCAGTCAGATGATGGTATTTTTTTTTTTACGATTCCCCTGCGTGAATGATTTCTTAAACGAAAGATTTAAAACTTGGGCTTCCCTTTTGCTGTCTTCTATTGCCACGCTAGACTGGTCAACGAGTGACTGGATAGATGCCTTCGACCTGCTTCGAGATTTTAAGTTGGACCAGAATTTTCTCGGATTATCGGCAAGATCTTTTACTAAGACATGTCGGTGTTAGTAACTCTATGCTTCGCGCATCGATCTTTTTACTGACGCAGGAACTGGTTAAACAATGATGGGTCTTTTTCGTCCTTAACCACTTTACTCGGCACGTACTTCTCCAGGGCACGATTTACACTATGTTTAAACTTTGCCCATAATTCCTCTATGTCCATCATACTGGAACTAAATGATGTCCATTTATTTTCTAAGCGTGTTGCTAACAACTGCGTATCTGCTCTTTCTAACAGAAACACTCTCCTTGCTTAATTCATGGATTTATTGACTTAATTAACTATAGCAGAGATTGAAAATGCAGCTTCAGTTGTAAATTACTTTATTTTCACACGACCGGTTTCGGACTGTGTCACCGGTCGTGTGAAAATAAAGTAATTTACAACTGAAGCGGTATTTTCAACCTCTGCTATAATGCTCAGTAGCGGATGTTCTTCCAACAGGATTGTTTGTAATTAACCATAGTCGTTATGATGACACACGATCGCTATTCGCTGTCTCTATGCGGCACCTTCGATAAGGTCAGGCCTGTTTGAAGCTAGAAGGTCTACAATATTTCCATTACGTCTGGGCTGCCGACCTAGCTGCTCCAGACAGTTTCCGAAAACGTGTTTAGGAGTACTTGATAAGACTGCCTGTCTGTACCAACTGTAGTCAATCCATAGATGTCCCAGTCTACAATGGTAGGTTAAAGCCGCCTATTGCATAGCATGAGTATTTCTACGCTACTGAGCGCACACTTTCCTTGACTGATTCTAAAACTATCACTGCAGAATCAGGTGGCTGGTAAAAACATCCTATAGTTTACTTGAGTTCACCTAAACCCGACAACTTCAGTCACACTCAGTTTCGACCTCGTCAGACACAATACTTTGTCAACCCCAATAAAAAAAACCCCACTAAAGGCGTCTAATCTGTCTTTTCGGTACACATTCCATGCCTCGTTAAATATTCCAGAACTTTCTACTTCTGTTGTATTATTTTCATCATAACCTGATACGCCGTAAGTATTACAATACAGTTTTCACTAATATATATGTATTAAGCCTGATATCGGTTCTTACAATAACTTGAAAGCGACAATTTCCCTTCTTTCTTTCATAGAAGACAGGTGCTGACAGTTATGAGCGTTACAGAACGATCATTTTAGTGAGTTATCCTTGCAAAATATTACGATGAATTATTTACAGAAGAATGCAAAGAGTGGAAGAAGCTGTTCTTGAGGAAGATCGACGTGATCCTTCGTAATATTCCATCCAGTTCACTGATTGTATGGACAATGCGATAATGCGCCATATCACAGCAGAAAATTCGACAGAACATCTAATAAATGTGATTTCAAGATTACGATGTTAGAGTGGTTGCTAGATGGACTGATAAACTGTAACGACTCAATGAGGAAGGGTGAGCAGTTATCTACAATAAAGGAAAACAAACCAGCCGCGAAAGTGCACGTCGTGTATAAGATCGCTGAGAGCAGAGGCCGCGATGTAGAGGGTTTACAGCCCTATAACTGAGAACTAAATCAGACAGAATTGGCATTGGCCAAAATAGAACACAATTTCAGGGAGAACAAAGTATCGGTTGGCATGTCGAAGGTAAGAGTGCAGAATCTTGTTAATGCTGCTCTCCTTTCAGTTACTGTACAAGACTGGCAGGCTTACTGCAGGAAGGTGCTGCAACTGGAGCAAGAGTACTGGACACGAGATGGAACAGTGGAAATGGACGTTGAAGAAGCTGTCATTAGTTCTACGCCCTCAAGAGACGACGATAATGATGATGAGGATCTTGAAACAAGCATAAATGGCAGTCATTTTTTAGAGAACATGATTTTGACAGTTCTTTCAGGCACAATTAATTGCTCTTTGTAAACATTACTGCTGTCTTAGTTTAATAAATGCAATGTGCAAATAGATTCCAAAAAATCGTTGTTAAACTTTCTGTTCCCGGCGTGGAGAGTCGCATATTCATTTTTTAATGTTTTCGATGTATAAAGAATACATAAGTTATAGAGGCTAGAGGACAAATGTAAGGATGTAGAGGCTTATCTCACTGGGGGTAAGATAGATACTGCCTACAGGAAAATTAAAGAGACCTTTGGAGAAAAGAGAACCACTTGTATGAATATCAAATGCTCAGATGGAAACCCAGTTCCAAGCAAGGGAAAGCAGAAAGGTGGGAGAACTATATAGAGGTACTATACAAAGGCGATGTACTTGAGGACAATATTATGGAAAAGGAAGAGAATGTAGATGAAGATGAAATGGGAGATACGATACTGCATAAAGAGTTTGAAAGAGCGGTGAAAGACCTGAGTCGAAACAAGGCCCCGGGAGTAGACAACATTCCATTAGAACTACTGACGGCCTTGGGAGAGCCAGTCCTGACAAAACTCTACCATCTGGTGAGCAAGATGTATGAGACAGGCGAAATACCCTCAAACTTCAATAAAAATATAATAATTCCAATTCCAAAGAAAGCAGGTATTGACAGATTTGAAAATTACCGAACTATCAGTTTAATAAGCCACAGATGCAAAATACTAACTCCAATTCTTTACAGACGAATGGAAAAACTGGTAGAAGCGGACCTCGGGGAAGATCAGTTTGGAATCCGTAGCAATATTGGAACACATGAGGCAATACTGACCTTACGACTTATCTTAGGAGAAAGATTAAGGAAAGGCAAACGTACGTTTCTAGCTTTTGTAGACTTAGAGAAAGCTTTTGACAATGTTGACTGGAATACTCTCTTTCAAATTCTAAAGGTGGCAGGGGTAAAATCCAGGGACCGAAAGGCTATTTACAATTTGTACAGAAAACAGATGGCTGTTATAAGAGTGGAGGGGCATGAAAGGGAAGCAGTGGTTGGGAAGGGAGTGAGACAGGGATGTAGCCTCTCCCCGATGTTATTCAATCTACATACTGAGCATCGAAAACTTCCCATCGCAAACGCTGCAGGAGCGTCTTCACTGCCCCTGCAGAATGTGGCTGAGAATTGCCATGAAGAAGGAAGTGCGTGGCAGTTGTGTTAGGTGGGCTGCATTCATTAAGGCGAAGCCTCTCAGCAGGACCTCGTACTTGGCGGGAGAGATCGTTGTTCTAGGCACCTTTACTCGCTCACAGTGCGCTCACAACTGAAAAGAACGTCTTGATGCGATCGACTGTCATACTATAGACACTGCCCAACACATCTGTGCAAAGCTTCAATGGGTTTTTACTGAGGTGTCCGTTTTGCGATCGGAACTTACTTTCTGGACAACCCTCGTAATCAGCAGTTATACATTCAGCTGACTGGGTCGCAATGGTAGAATTCAAAAGTCGGACAATAAATGACATTATGTCTCATATGACGTATTTGACTTTTACCATTTCAACCCAGCCAGCCTCAATGCAGAACTGCATATTGTTTTAATTTCAAGTTTGACGACAGATAACAAATGAAAAAAGAAACTTTTTTTTTCGTGCGATATCATTTAAAATTAAGTTTTCTAATTTTTTTCCTTCAGTTGCACTGTGATACCTTGGCCAACGGAAAGTAGCCTATAGGTTTGGATGAGTGAGTTTATGAGTATCAAAAAATGTGACGTAAACGGCCTCATCTTTTGACTGCACGGGCTCGAACCTTCCGTTTTTTTTTTAATTATTATTTTTTTACATCAGCAAAGACCTGTAGGCCTTGGTATTAAACTTGAACTTGATACATCTACCTGTTCCTAAGAAAAATGAGTCTTAACAGACGGCCGAACAGTCAGATAAGCAATGACAAAAATATTTCTTTTCGTGTTATATAATTATAAATTTACCGTTTTCGGGTTTTTTCCCCTTTGGTTGTACTATGAAACCTTCCTTTTCGACAAATTTCGTGATTCTAGGCCAATGGGAAGTACCCTACAGGTTTTGATGAGTGAGTTTGCGAGTGTTAAAATGTGCTATAATGGCGGAAGTTTTCGATTACATGGACTTTGAACCTTCAATTTTTTACAACACCAAGGGACCATAGACCTCAGTATGAGGCATAAATTTCAACTTGAGACGTCTGCCCGCTCCTGAGAAAAAGGGTTTTTAACAGTCGTACAGACAGACGGACAACATAGCGATTCTACACTTAAGCGCAAAAGAAACTGGTATCGGCAAGCGTATTCAAATACAAAGATATGTAAACCGGCAGAATACGGCGCTGCGATCGGCAACGCCTATATAAGACAAGTATCTTGCGCAGTTGTTAGATGGGTTACTGCTTCTACAATGGCGGGTTATCAAGATTTAAGAGAGTTTGAACGTGGTGTTATAGTCGGCGCACGAGCGACAGCCATAGCATCTACGAGGTAGCGATGAAGTGGGGATTTTTCCCTACGACCATATCACGAAAGTACCGTGAATATCAGGAATCTCCGACATTGTTGTGGCCGGGAAAAGATCCTGCAAGAACGGGATCAGCGACAACTGAAGAGAAACGTTCAGCGTGTCAAAAAGTGCAACCCATCCGCAAATTGCTGCAGGTTTCAGTGCTGGGCCATCAACAAGTGTCAGCATGCGAACCATTCAACGAAACATCACAAGTATGGGCTTTCGGACCCGCAGGCCCACTCGTGTAACCTTGATAACTGCGCGACACAAAGCCTACGCCTCGCCTGGGCCCGTCAACACCGACACTGGCCTGTTGACGACTGGAAACATGTTTCCTGGTCCGACGAGTCTCATTCAAATTGTATCGAGTGGATGGACGTGTACGGGTATGGAGACAACCTCATGAATCCATGTACCCTGAATGTCAACAGGGGACTGTTCAAGCTGGTGGAGGCTCTGTAATGGTGTGGGGTGTGTGCAGTTGGTGTGATATCGGACACCTGATATGTCAAGATACGACTCTGACAGGTGACAAGTACGAAGGCATCCTGTCTTATCGCCTGTATCCATTCAAGTCCACTGTCCATTCTGACCGACTTCAGCAATGCGACACCTCACACTTCCACAGTTGCTACAGATTGGTCCAGGAACACTCTTCTGATGTAAACACTTCCGCTGGCCACCAAACTCCCCAGAAATGAACATTATTGAGCATGTCTATGATGCCTTGCAACGCGCTGTTTAGAAGAGAGCTCCACCTCCTCGTACTCTTGTGTGTTTAAGGACAGCCCTGCAGGATTCATGGTGTCAGTTCCCTCCAGCATATTTCAGACATTAGTCGAGTCCATGCCACGTCGTGTTGCGGCACTTCTGCGTGTGCGCCGGCCCTACACTATATTAGGCACGTGTACCGGTTTCTTTGGCTCTTTAGTGTATAAGGGTTTCATTTCTTACCAACTGAGGCACGGAACCCTAAAAGTGAAGTAGTTACTGTGAAAGAAAAGTGGGGCATCCACGATAGCAGCCATCAGTGCTCAGCAATAGGCCATAAAGGCGGCCTTTGCGTTTAGCAACAAATAAGAATCGTCACTAGCAGCAGAAAATGTTTACTTGAATAACATCGAAACTGCGATTTCACAATCATCTGTTATTTTGGTCTTCAGTCTGAAAACTGGATTAAAGTAGCTCTTCACACTAATCCGTCCCAGGCCAATCCTTTTAATATCTGAATAACTACTGCACGTTATAGCCATTTTAACCTGCTTACTGTATATCCCTTTACAACGTTTACTCCCCACACTTCCCTCCAATACTAAATTCACGATTCGTTGATTCCCAAGGACGCGGTCTATCAATAGATCCCTTGTTTTTGTCAAGTTGGGTCACAGATTACGTTTTTCCCCAATAAGAGCCAGTACCTTATCATTAGTTATTCGATGCTGTCGTGTTATCTCCAGATTCATAATGAATTAAACAAAACATTTTTGTTAGCTGTTACCACTATTATTAAAATTCTATTACTTTCGAAGTACTCAGAGGTGCTAAAAAACTTCAAAGGTATACAAATTTTGACAGAGGATAAATACCTGTTCATAAACTCTCAATCTGTTTCAACTGTAATCTCTGTCTCTTGTCATGAAATCTGACAAATAAACTATTGGAAAAGCATAATATCAGTTCCAAAGCATTTTTGTTTATTCGTCCTTCGATCATTCTGCACAAGATAATCGAACACTGTAGGACCATACAGAACTATTTGCGTTTGTGTGTCACACACGCATGCACTAAATTAATATGCATAAACAAAATGCACACACAGTAACATTTGCAGCTACATTACGATATTGTTCTATACGATCAGATCCCTTATGACACATAAATGGGAAAACAGACATGCAATATAAGGTCTACATTGATTTTTGAGAGAGCTAGGTGCCCTGAAAGGTACCGACTTCAAAAGTGTTATTCAACAACAAGTGGGAAACCGCACGCGAAAGAACGAAAATCCGAATACAGGCAATCAGGGGTTAGCACCCTGAAACTGCTTTGAACTTTACAATCATGTACTTCGAAAAAGTTTACATTACATCTTTTAAAGCAACGTGCAAAACCCGACAAAAAATGGTAACCTCGCTTTTAACACGCAAATCACATTTTCATATATTTTTACTTCGGAGTGAAGCAACACACACTATCGAGGTTCACGTCGCGTCAATTGTTCTAAGTCCGTTGCATTCCCATACAGACCTTCTTAGCTTGGATACCAGTCCACACGACGTGCATGTAAGTACTGTGGGCTGCGTATCTGCTAGGGAACCGCTTACTCAATTTCCACCTACAACCGAGATGCGCCTGTATGTTAACAGTGAGGATATCGTGTAAACGGTTTCAGAATTCTAAGCAATTTCAGGATACGAACCATTGTTCATTGCAGTCATGAGTGTATAGGTAAAGCTATGTTGTGCGGTATGTGTCTTCTAAATCATTGCTTGTACACTCTAATACAAGCGGTTTCCGATTCATTGTTAAGTGATTCTTTTCGAGTCAGTCTCTTTCGAAGCACTTAATTCCCTGAAAACTCACTGTAGACCGCATAGAGTACATCTGTTTACTGTATTTTTTGGGTTCAAAGGGTTCAAATGGCTCTGAGCACTATGGGACTCAACATCTGAGGTCATCAGTCCCCTAGAACTTAGAACTACTTAAACCTAACTAACCTAAGGACAACACACACATCCATGTTCGAGGCAGGATTCGAACCTACGACCGTAGAGGTCGCGCGGTTCCAGACTGGAGCGCCTAGAAACGCTCGGCCACTGCTGCCGGCTATATATATATATATATATATATATATATATATATATATATATATATATATTTGTCCCAAGGGATCTGTTCAGGGCCGTAATTATACAGCGAAACCGATTTACGCTGGAAAAATTAGTTTCAGTTTTGGCCATACAGCATCTCGTGGACCTCTCCGGTTTTCATACTGAACTAACTGTGTAAGCGGCGGTTAATAATAAAATCAACATAATACCTTTCTCACTTATTATTTGTCCTTTTCTCTCCAAATCAATTTCTATACGTCTTTCTTGTATTCATAGCGCAAGATTTGCACCTGGTGGCCAAAACTGAAACCATTTCTTTTTCAGCGACAATCGGTTTTGTATTAATACATTATAATACCTACTAAGCTTCGTTGCCATATGATAATTACAGCACACACTGGACCTATGTGAGTAGCTGCACTTTAATATAATAACCTACCGTTATATGCAGGGCGAGGTAGCTAAGAGAGACCGAGGTCTGGTTATCATTAAGCTATGGCGAACAGCGTTCCGAATTTTTTGGCATGAGAAAGTAATCTTTAAATTCTATAGCTGCCGATTTATGACATCGATTTAAAAAATGTCTTTCTGCGTCATTAAGAAGAAACTTCGAAGAGAACTTCAACGTGCAATTTGATAAAATAATAAAACATTTTAAAATTTTGTCAATAATATTGTACTTCAAATTTTTGTTACCGCTGGAAGCCATTAGACAGGGAACCTGATACTGGAATGGGTTACCATATTAGCCATTTACTAATATAGATGGCCGATCAGGAATTTGAGTAGCTACTGTCTTGCCATTGATTTGAGTCAAATACATCAACTGCTACACTGCGAAGAATTCAGATAGCAGATAACGGTTAGACAAGCGCATCGCCGATCAGGCTGCACCTCTTCACGAACAGAGGGAGAAAGTTCTGTTGCCGCTTTAATTTACACTGGTGTGCAAAGCGTAGAGACGAAAGTAATTTTGTTCCAGGGTGCATTACGTGTCCCCAGTCCTCACCTCTCGCTATATAAGGCTACGTCTGGCATTGTTGAACGTGATTGTTTTGATGGTCCAGGTGGTATAATGTTGCATGGACGTACTGACCTGCTACCGTGTAAGTGGAGGAGGTCTTGGAGCAACAGGATATTCAACGAATGGACTGGTCTGCGTGTTTCCTCAGATGAGCACATGTGAGATGTGTTGGGAGATGCATTGCAACACGTGCAATGCACCAACGGCTATCCAGCTGTTGTCAACCGCAATGGTTGGAGGAATGGAACGCTCTATCACAAGGACTCCTTACAACTTTGTGGGCAGCATGGGAGCACTCTACAGAGCATGCATTGCCGCGCGTGGTGATCACACGCTCTGCTGAGAACCACGTCGCACCTTCTGTAATGTCCAGGGAGCGCCATGGATTGCTGTAACCGAGAGGGGTGGAGCAGTGGTTAGCACACTGGACTCGCATTCGGGAGGACGACTGTTCAAAACCGCGTCTGGCCATCCAGATTTAGGTTTTCCGTGGTTTCCCTAATGCCGGGATGGCTCCTTTGAAAAGAGCACGGCCGAATTCATTACCCGTCCTTGAAACATTCCGAGCACGTGCACCGCCCCTAACGATGTCTACGGAACGTTAAACCCTAATCTTCCTTCCTCTTTTTTTAATCCCTGTGACATCAGTGTATGTACTGTATTGCTTTTGAATAAAGTGTCATTTCTGCTTATGTCTTCATATACCTTCCGTCCTATACTGTAGCAGTTCTTCCTATTTAAGCCTAGTTTACACGACGACATTGCGTTGCGCCACTCGTTCCGTGGAATGAGTTGCACCCAAGTGGTTTCATATTTGACTGTAGACACGGCGACACCAGTATACACTTCAGTTCCGTCATTTTGTCGGTCCCTGAGTCGCGTCTGAAATGAAAGTTTTGGCAGCTGCAAGTCGCACGAGTTATGATGGAGTTAAAGCTTGTTGCGAGGAATCGCTGCACAAGAAAAATTAATGAACGTGTTTTGATTCGTGACTGGATGAAGAAAAGACGTCAGCGCGGTTGCTCAGAATCCTTGCTCAAATATTTTATAACGGAACATCCAAGAAGCTCTTTTAATTATCTTAGAATGTCACCAGAACTGTTCACGTTTCTTCTAAATAGAGTTAATTATGCAATAAGGAATAAAAGGTACTGTAATGCATCAAGTACTGTCGCCAGAACTGAAATTACGTATCATATTGCGTGCATTACAATCGAGAACACTCGGCATGCTAGAAGATACGGTTTTAGTTGGTGATGACGCTACTTCATTAACACCAATAATTATTAAGATTAACAGTAATAATAATTAACATTGCAACAATAATTGTTCGAAGCAGGCAGCATTAAGAAGAGAATGGTTTGCAGACTTCTATCTTGAAGATAGATCTGTACAGTGACAATATTTCAAAATTCTAACATATGTGAATGGGGAGCACTGCAGCGACGTTTTAAATAGATGAATATTGAATAAAGAATGCAGCTTCTTGAATTTGTATAGCCTTCCCTCCTGACAACAATATTCCTTAACAAAGAGTTGGCCAACTGAAACGAAGGGATTTTAGTGTTGTAGACGAGAGCATTGCCGCAGCTAGGATTACACTTGCTCGTATTTTTCTTAATTCAGTTGTATATGTGCTCTTAACTCAATAAATTTTGCCCTGCAGCTCAGATATTGCGAAACCATCTATGTTATGATTCCACATGACAGTCTCAGCGGCAGCAATATGTTGCTTATTTTTGTAATCAGTATCACTGAAATCCCACAAAAACCTATGCAAAGCATAGATATCCAAAAAGCGAACAATATTTCAGTTCCCCACTACATATTTCAGTTTGTCTACACTCTGCGAACACGCATAAACCTCAAAACTCATGCAACTAGTGCGCCAAAGTTGGAACACGCAGAAAGTGTTTAGTTTCACCAACGAGTTGCGCAAAGGCGCGACGCGCATGCGCAGTGGCCGGTAGCGCAGTTGCCTGCAACCTAGTGTCGTCGTGTAAACTAGGATTTATGGTCCAAGTTTCATCGAGCTATGTAACTTCAAAGTGACACATCATGGGAAAGATACCTTCGTGCTTAAGTTCTGCATACTAGTGTATTTTCCAGATTTATCGATTAATTATTCTCAAAGATCGTGTTTGTTTATTTCCACGTAGATGGGACAAGGGGAGGGGGTAATTGCTTCCTCTTCTGATAAGGAGTACATGAGGTGACTACAAGATTAGTTCTATTTTTCCTAAAAGAGATTTCTGACTGGCGCTTGGACTATGATACTTTCTGAGATCAAGGCACCCCGTGACATCTGTAATGTGATGAGAATCGATCATCGAACGGTGGGAGGGGGAGGGGGGCGGGGAAGCCGACAGTAGCTGTTGTTGCTTTGTCTCGTCTTTTGTTTCTCACCAGAATTCTACACTATCGTAATGAACCGGTGAGAGCTGGCACGCCTTCGATTAGGTGTTGTGTTCAGCCAGAGGAAGAATTATTGCCAGTTCATTAAAGCGTCCGTAATTAATTCATTACTTAATTAGCGTGGCGAGCCATTACACGCGAACACGGCGGTAGCTGTGGACGAACACGTGCGGCACGCGGACCATCCACTGAAGCTCCGCTGCCCTTAAAAATAACGTCCTAAGCTGACCGAGCGTCCAAATTGTTTTGTTATAACTGTTCTTGGGTTGTCTCAGATACATATATTTTGCTCTGTTACTGCTTTCTGAAAGTAACGGACGTCCTTTTCGATATTTCTACTGCCGATTATCCATTTCCATTCTACACTACTGGTCATTAAAATTGCTACACCACGAAGATGACGTGCTACAGACGCGAAATTTAACCGACAGGAAGAAGATGCTGTGATATGCAAATGATTAGCTTTTCAGAGCATTCACATAAGGTTGGCGCCGGTGGCGACACCTAAAACGTGCTGATATGAGGAAAGTTTCCAACCGATTTCTCACACACAAACAGCAGTTGACCAGCTTTGCCTGCTGAAACGTTGTTGTGATGCCTCGTGTAAGGAGGAGAAATGCGTACCATCACGTTTCCGACTTTGATAAAGGTCGGATTGTAGCCTATCGCGATTGCGCTTTATCGTATCGCGACATTGCTGCTCGCGTTGGTCGAGATCCAATGACTGTTAGCAGTATGTGGAGTCGGTGGGTTCAGGAGGGCAATACGGAACGCCGTGTTGGATTCCAACGGCCTCGTATCACTAGCAGTCGAGATGACAAGTACCTTATCCGCATGGCTGTAACGGATCGTGCAGCCAGGTCTCGATACCTGAGTCAACAGATGGGGACGTTTGCAAGACAACAACCATCTGCACGAACAGTTCGACGACGTTTGCAGCAGCATGGACTGTCAGCTCGGAGACCATGGCTGCGGTTACCCTTGACGCTGCATCACAGACAGGAGCGCCTGTGATGGTGTACTCAACGATGAACGTGGGTGCACGAATGGCAAAACGTCATTTTTTCGGATGAATCCAGGTTCTGTTTACAGCACCATGATGGACGCATCCGTGTTTGGCGACATCGCGGTGTACGCACATTGGAAGCGTGTATTCGTCATCGCCATACTGGCGTATCACTCGGCGTGATGGTATGGGGTGCCATTGGTTACACGTCTCGGTCACCTCTTGTTCGCATTGACGGCATTTTGAACAGTGGGCGTTACTTTTCAGATCTGTTACGACCCGTGGCTCCACCCTTCACTCAATCCCTGCGAAACCCTACATTTCGTAGGATAATGTACGACCGCATGTTGCAGGTCCTGTATGGGCCTTTCTGGATACAGAAAATGTTCGACTGCTGCCCTGGCCAACACATTCTCCAGATCTCTCAGCAACTGAAAACGTCTGGTCAATGGCGGACGAGCAACTGGCTTGTCCCAATACGCAGTCACTACTCTCGATGAACTGTGGTATCGTGCTGAAGCTGCATGGGCAGCTGTACCTGTACACGCCATCCAAGCTCTGCTTGACTCAATGCCCAGGTGTATCAAGGCCGTTATTACGACCACAGGTGGTTGTTCTGGGTACTGATTTCTCAGGATCTATGCACCCAAATTGCGTGAAAATGTAATCACATGTCAGTTATGTTATAATATATTTGCCCAATAATACCCGTTTATCATCTGCATTTCTTCTTGGTGTAGCAATTTTAATGGCCAGTAGTGTAATGATGCCAATACAGTTGTCACGCTGTATCTGCTACCTGTCTTTGCCATGCTTTCAGATAGATCATGTCAGTTTAGATACTAATATTGTTGAACTATATCTGAATTACTAGAAATCCTTTTTTCTATCTTATTATTTCATTTTTTTACTTTTAAAGTCGAGGATATTCGGTAAGACAGACTTTCTATCTCTTCTTTTCTTTTTCGTATCTCTCGAATGAAGAGCACCCGCCGTGAGAAACATGTTCAGTTTTTCGGCAAAAGACCTCACTGTTCTCATCAGTGACATTAATCGACTCCTGGCGATTGCTTCTAGCACATTCTTGTGTCTTCCTTGAGAAGTTTGCGGGCAAACTACGCCCTCTTTTCAGCCATTGTGATGCAAGTTTTTCTGTTCTGTTTTTCAAGGGAAAGTTCTAGATATATACACCGCGCAAACCGAGACAGAGGAAGAAGTTGCGGTGCAGCTTCGTTCTCTGAACACCAGGAAAGCATGAGGCAGCGATGGAATAAACAAGCAACTGCTGAAGAATCTCCCACCAGGATCGCACCAGCTTTTAGCTGACGTGTTCAACGAGATACTTCGCACAGGCAGCTACTCGGCAGAGTGGATGCACGCTGAAGATGTGGCCATCCCGAAGATAGGCAAAGATCCACGCCAGGTCAGCAGCTATCGACCCATCAACCTGCTCCTGCTCCTCTCGCAAGTTTTCGAGAATATGTAAGCGGATAGGCCGATGGAACACGTCACCCAGGAGAGGGTTATTCGAGATGAGCAGTTTGGTTTCCGTAGCGGTCATCAGCTTTTGAGACTGGTAGAGCCGGTAATGAGAGCAGTGGAAACAAGAGAATACCTTGGGGCTCGACGTGTCCAGAGGGTTTGATTGCGCCCGGCAAGACGGTCTCGTGTACAAACACCTTCTACTCGGAACGCCGTCATCACGCAGTCCTCCTCAGATCCTACCTTGCAGAGAGAACGTTCCACGTCAGGGCAAACGATGGTACGTCCACAGACCGACAGATATGTGCTGGGGTGCCGCAGGGGTCAGTGCTCGGCCCCTTGCTGTACTCACCGTGCACTGCCGAGATATCGCGGGTGGCGCGCGTCGAATTGGCTCTCTACGCCGATGACAGAGTTCTGTACACCTGCAGCATGAACGCGCACACCATGCAACGGCGTCTCCAACTCGGGTGCGCCGCCCCGGGTTTGTGGTCAACGAAATGTGGGCAGCTAAGAGCTAGGCGGTGATCTTCACCCGAAGAATGCTCCCACCAGATTTCCCGTCCGTCGAAATCCTGGAAGCACTATCCCATGGAGCAAGGCGGCGAAGTGCCTAGGTGTTAACCTAGATGAAAGACTCTCCTGGGCGCCTCATATCCGTGACGTCAGAAGCAGAGACACAGGGCACCTCCGCGCTCTTTACCTGCCGCTGAACCCGCTGTCGACACTGCCGCCACAACACGGCATCACGTTGTACCTAACACTGGTCCGACAGTTGTGGTGTGGGGAAAGGCCGCAGATTCGCTCATCTCAACGAATCGAGCGGGTATCCCGCTCCTGAAGGACAGATTCAGAACCGTCTCGAGATCCTTTCTATGAGAAGGCGAGGATATCTCGTAACCGGCTCGTCCGTGGCCTGGGACACCAACAACAACACAGGCGAACAGGCCAACAACACTCGCAGCAGACACAGGATATCATCACCACACCACCCAAGGACAACCCGTAGAAGTAAGGTTCTTTTCTTTTCTTCCCCACAGGAGAAGCAGGAACAGCAATTTTATGCTTACTGCCGGCCGGGATGGCCGAGCGGTTCTAGGCGCCACAGTCTGGAACCGCGCGCCGCTGCGGTCGTAGGTTCGAATTCTGCCTCGGGCATGGATGTGTGTGATGTCCTTAGCTTAGGATGGTTTAAGTAGTTCTAAGTTCTAGGGAACTGATAACCGCAGCAGTTAAGTCCCATAGTGCTCAGAGCCATTTGAACCATTTTTTTATGCTTACTCTTCCCAACATTCAGAGCAAGGAAAGCTCGCCAATAGAGCGGCAGCGACAGCGACAACGGAGCTATCATTTGTATTCAGGTGAGTCATACGAAAAGGTTTCCGTCGTGGATATGGCCGCTGGACAGGAATCAACAGACTTTGAACGCCGAACGGTAGATGGAGCTAGGCATGAGACATTCCATTTCGAAAATCGTTAGGGAATTCAGTATAGCGAAATCCACAGTATCAAGAGTATGCCGAGAATACCAAATTTCCAGCATTACCTCTCACTACGAATCATGCAGTAGTAGACGGTTTCACTTAACGACCGAGAGCAACGGCGTTTGAATGGAGTTGTCAGTGCTAACAGACAAGCAACACTGCGTGAAATAACCTCAGAAATCACTATGAGAGATATGGCGAACGTATCCGTTCGGACTGTGAGGTGAAATTTGGCGTTAATCGGCTGTGACAGCAGACGACCGACGCGAGTGCATTTGCTAACAGTACGACTTCGCCTGTAGAGCCTCTCTTAGGCTCGTGGCCATATAGGTTGGACGCTAGGCGACTGCAAACTGTGGTCTGGTCACGTGAGTCCAGATCTCAGTTGGTAAGAGCTGAGTGTGGTGCGTTAGTGCACTGTGCAAGTTGGTGATGGCTCCATAATGCTGCGAGATGTGTTGACACGGAATGGACTGGGTTCTTTGGTCCAACTGAACCTGTCACTGACTAAATGGTTATGTTCGGCTACTTGGAGACCACTTTCAGCATCTCGTGGTCTTCATGTTCCCAGACGGAACTTTTATGAATGACATTGCGCCATGTCACTGGACCAAAGTTGTTCGTGATTTGTTTGAATAATATTGACAGCTCGAGCAAATGATTTGGCCGCCACCCACTGAACATTTATGAGACGTAATAGAGAGGTCAGTTCGTGAACAAAAGCCTGCACCGGCAACACTTTCGCAATTACGGACGGCTATAGAGGCAGCATGGGTCAGTATTTCTGCAGGGGACTTCCAACGACTTGATGAGTCCATACGATGCTGCACTACGACAGGCAACAGAAGGTGCCACACGATATTAGGAGGTATTCCACGACTTTTGTCACCTCATTGTAAGTCACGTATTAACAGCCTTCAATCAGTTGGGGCGTAGCTGACACCTGTATTGTGGAGGTGACTGCAGAAGTTTCCCAGATAGAAACTCACCCTTACCATTAACGTCAGATACCCGGAGAAATGAAACAGTTTGGAGAAAACGTTTGACAATATTGGCTGGAATATACCTTTTGAAATTCTGATGGTAGCTTCAGTAAAATAAAGGGAGTTACAAGTTGTCTTTAACTTTTGCAGACTGTGGTTATAGGAGTAGAAGGACATGAAAGGGAAGCAGTAGCTGAGAAGGGAGTGAGAGAGGGTTGTTACCTCTCCCCGGTTATTTCATTTGTACATTGAGCAAACAGTAAAAAGACCCAAGGAGAAATTTGGAAAGGGAATTATAATTCAATAAAAAACGTTGCAGTTTGCCAACGACATTCCAATTCTGTCAGAGACGGCGAAAGAATTGCAACAGCACTTGAAGAGAATGTATGGCGCTTTTAAAGAAAGTTTAAGACTAATGTCAACAAAAGTAAAACAAGGGTAATGGGACGAGGTCGAATTAAATCATGTTATGCTGACAAAATTAGATAAGGAAATGAGACATTAAAAGTTAGTCGACCTAGATGAGTTTTGCAACTTGGGCAGCAAAGAAGTGACGATGGCTAAAGTTTCAAGATATAAGATGCAGATAGGCAACAGCTAGAAAGCATTTCTGTAATGAGGTATTTGTTACCTTCGAATATAAATTTAGATATTAGGAATCTTTGTATGAAGGTAATTCTCTGGAGTGTAACCTTGTGTGGAAGTGAAACGTGGTAGATAAGGAGTTCAGAGAAGAAGAGAACAGAAGCTTTTGAAACGTGGCGCTATAGAAGAATATTGAAAATTAGGTGAATAGAGCGAATAAATAATGAGGAATAGAAATGCAGAGAAAAGAAATTTGTGTCACAGCTCAACTAGAAGAAGAGATTGGTTGACAGGGCACAATCTGAGACGTCACGAATTGTCAGTTTGGTAATGGAAGGTAATGAAGGGTAAAAAATTGGAGGAGGCAAATGCTTGAAAACAGTGAGCAAATTCAAATGGATGTAAGTTACGGTAACGTAAAATCCGTCCACAAACCGTGTCGGGCCCATCGTCACCGACCGACCGCCATGTCACCCTCCATCAGTAGCGCCATTAGATTCGGTATGGTAGAGTCTGGGGTCAGCACACCCCCCTCCTGGCAGTAATTAGTTTCGTGTCCTTCTCAACCAAGTAGCTTCTCAGTTGGCATCACAAGGCTGAGTGCACCCCATTCTAGACCTCCCACCAACAACAAATCCCTGGCACTATCGGGAGTCGAACCCAGGTCGCCTCAGGGCAGTCAGTCGCGCTGAGCGCTCAGCTACAAGGCGAATGTAAGCTACAGTACTTATGCAGATATGAAGAGGCCTGCACATCATAGAGTAGCGGTGAGAGCTCCGTCAAACCTGTATTCAGACTGAAGATCACAACAATAACATTGTTTGTCGCATGTCCAGTCCTTCAACCGTGATATTCTGAGACAGATGGTGGATTGAGGGGGGGGGGGGGGAGAGAGTACAGTACTAGCGGTCTATCTTCACTCATGTTTCTTCCTGCTCTTCTTCCTTCGCAATACGTGCCTCGCTTTATGTTCAGAGGTGTGGTCTGACAGATCGGAATCAGGGGTAAATAAGTGCGTGTTGTGTGTTGCGCCCTTCACTAGGAAGTCCAAGAAATTTTGTTGCACGCTTTGGTGCACTGATATCCAGAGCTAGTTCACGGCTGCAGCTGCAGCTAAACCACCCCTTATGCATCACATTCATACGATAAACCCTGTTGTGCGTTCGTATTGCTGTCGTGATGAGAGTCAGATATGTTTAGGATCGGCCCAAGGCAATTAACGGACTGGGGAGCTTGCATGATAGCCACTGCCTCTGCTTTAAAGATCCCAAACACTCCAGCATTACTCAAGGATGGGTCGTTAGCCATCTTGTATGCAGTCTTTTTTTGCACCTGCCCTTCGCCTAATAAATCACAGTCGTCCATTTGACCTTCCTACAACCAATGTCATATTTTTCTTCCATCTTATATCAGTACCTTATGTTATGCGGTTTATTACTCGGAAAAAATCTGTCCAACGGATATTTGCGAAGATACTACATTTGTTACTACCTTCGACAGCATTGTATAGCATGTGCAGTGGGATCCAACGTCCGAATAAGCCATCCACCTGTTCGCAGAACAGTCTGCCGTTAACTTGGAGGCACTGTTAGGCGGAAAGGTGCCGAAATGTTTATGGGAGATAGCGTTAATGGCTTCGCCCCCCGAGCACAACACACCACGGTAAACTAAACGCTGCAGTGGGCGGGAGTCCCCCAACCTGCAAACATCCGGCCACGCCCTCAGGGGAAGTGTGGCTCACGTTAAGCGGGCTTGCTGCCTCCCAGGGGCAAAATGGTAATCTAGCTCCGAGTGCGCTAATTCTATTGCGACGCTGCGTGGACTCAATCTGACACCATTACAATAGTACACATGTTCCTGCATCTCACTGTCGCCACTAATGGAACAATCGAATATCACTTATCTACTTTCAGTTACTCGTTCAAGTCTTTTGTTTCTGCCATCCCCACATGTTCCAACCTTGGAACAAAGCATGTACTGCTCTTAATCCTATACATGTTAAAAGAGTGACGTGGCTATATAAAGAGTGAATCACCAAAATCTGCTCCACAAATAATGCGGAAATTGAAAGTGCTGTTTTTGTGCTGTTTTCACAGAATGGTTTGGTAGTCAGGGGCTATTACTGTACGAGAATAAACAGATTGTAATAATACTTAGAAAGTGTATATTTTGTACAAACATACACTTTTTTTAAATGGAACAATGCTTTTTGACATTAGCAAACTAAAAGTAGGATAAATTAGAATGTCAGTGGTGTTTGTTGCAGGAGTCTAATGCGAGTCGCCTACGATAGATCTTATTTTGAGAAGACTTGTTTGTGTCATTCAATCTGCGTAGCTGCTAGGTAAGTAGTTCTTATGTTTGGTTACAGTGTGCTTTTGTGTAACTTGAGTGCACTGCGACTTGATAGTAAGTTAGTGTGTGATCGGATTTACCAATGCAGAAAAAGCCGACGTGCTTGTGGTGTATGGAGAGTGTAGGAAAAAATGCAGTCCGTTGTTGTACGGAGTATATGGTAAGACATGTCAAATGAAGTCAACCACCTTGGGAGTTATTTATCAACCTCTTGAATCAGTTAATCGAATGTGGTAGTCTAACATACAGTCAACGTAACAGAAAGGAACAAGTTACGACAGAAGTGGGGGGAGGGGAGGGGGGGAGGGAATTAAAGTTCCTGCTGCTGTTGGCGATGATCTGCGAGTTAGCTCCCGTGCAATCGCAAGAGAAAGTGGTATGAATCAGGGAAATGTTCTACGCATTCTCCATCGACACAGGTTCCATCCCTACCATGTCTCTCTCCATAAGAGCTGCATGGAAACGATTATGAAAATCGTGTTAACTTCTGTACGTGGGCATTAAGACAGGATATTCCAGAAGTATCATGTATCTCGTTTAGAGATGAAACCAAATTTACCAATCATGACCAGGTAAACCGCCGGAACATTCACTACTGGTCTGCTGACAATCCCCGTTGGCTTCGTCAGGTGGAACGTCAGCGTCCTTGGAGTCTAAACGTGTGGTGCGAAATAGTCATCCATCAGCTCATAGGCCCGTTTTCCATAAACGGAAAACTGAACGCCCACAAGTATTGCAGACTCCCAAGACCATCTTCCACGGATGCGAGAAGACGTTCCTCTGCAGACGAGGCGGGGTGGGGGGGGGGGGAGGGGGGGGGGGGGAACCTGTGGTACCAACATGATGGCTGTGCAGGCCATACTACACGAAGTGCTACAGAATGTCTTCACGAATTTTTTCCAAATCGTTGGATGGGATGCAGAGGACCTGTAATTTGGCTGGCCTAGTGCCCGAATTTGACTCCTGTAGACCTTTTTCTGTGAAGAAATCTGAAAGACTGCTGTTTACAAGGACACACCAACTACACCCGATGATATACAACGACATATTACTGCAACCTGCTCGGAGATCTTCGCTGAAATGCAATCATGTGTGCAGCAGTCGTTCCATACCAAACTGGAACCGTGAGACTGCTACGGTCGCAGGTTCGAATCCTGCCTCGGGCATGGATGTGTGTGATGTCCTTAGGTTAGTTAGGTTTAAGTAGTTCTAAGTTCTAGGGGACTGATGACCACAGCAGTTGAGTCCCATAGTGCTCAGAGCCATTTGAACCAAACTGGAATCCCGTTCTGCCCTGCCGGCGCGGCGGTCAGTTTGAACACAATCTGTGCTGGTAAACTGGCTCGTTACTAGTCAGAATCCATATAACTGGTGTATGCACTTGCATTGCTATTTAGTGTGTGCTGCCCCAAGTATCGTACATGTCTCGATGTTGGAACTTTTCAAAATGCGATATCTCGTAAGCGACTCGCACTAGAATCCTACAACAAACACCACCGACATTCTAAATCATCCTGCTTTTACTTCTTTAAGGGGGGTAGGACGTCAAACGGACCGACTTGGAGCAGGAGAGGCACCACATGACATTTTAATTTCCAGTGTCTATACTTTTGCAAATAAATTCATAAAACTTTGTCGGCATGACCAGGAAGTATTCAGGATTCACTCTCATAGCAGTGGAAGTTCAAAAACATAACAAAATAATTTTTAATTTACACGTGAAATTTAATCATTTTTTCACTTACTACTGGCTGCATTTGTTGCTGTAGGTACACTCTTCTTCGTAAGTAAGAGAGAGCCTTCGATGAATTTTGCACAGCATCCAAATCATACTTACAGTTGTATGAAACTGTAGAATTTTCCAGATCTGTTAAAAACTGTGGTAAAAATTGAGATAATTGACTATAAAATTTGAGTTTTTTCTAAACGTGAAGTTTAAATTGTAACACTTCATTCATTTTTTCATAAATTAAATATATTCTAGAGTTTCAGACACCTGTAAGTATTGTTTGTATGCTGTGCAAAATTCATCGAAGACTCTCTCTTACTTATGAAGAAAAGTGTACCTACAGCAACAAATGCAGCCAATAGTAAGTGAAAAAATGATGAAATTTCACACGTAAAAAAAATAAATTATTTTGCTGTGTTTCTGAACTTCCACTGCTATGAGAGTCAATCCTGAATCCTTACTGATCATACTGACAAAGTTTCATGAATTTATTCATAAAAGTGTAGACAATGGAAATAAAAATGTCCTGTGGTGCCTCTCCTGCTCCAAGTCGGCCCGTTTGACGTCCTACCCCCCCCCCCCCCCCCTTAATGTCAACAGACGTAGCTCCATTTGAAATGGATATGTTTACACAAAAAATACGCTTTCTAACTAGTATTACACTTTGTTTATTGGCCAATAATACGACCCCTGACTATCAATCCAATGTGTGAAAACCGCTCATTAGTAGCACCAGCCACCTTCGCAATATTTGTGGTGCAAGTTTCAAGTGATTCGCCATGTATATTAGAGTTCTGCATCTGACGTTTATGCTCGCTTGAATTGCTCAGTTCATCCAGGCTGTCAGAAGCCCATACAGCCACTTTGGACGTGTGGAGCAACTGCACTCGACTACCTTGATCCTAGTCCGAGTACCTCGTACTCGAATGGTTGCCTAACTGCTATAGCTGGCCGGAGTGGACGAGCGGTTCTAGGCGCTACAGTCTGGAACCGCGCAACAGCTACGGTCGCAGGTTCGAATCCTGCCTCGGGCATGGATGTGTGT
This sequence comes from Schistocerca serialis cubense, assembly GCF_023864345.2. NCBI lineage: Eukaryota > Metazoa > Arthropoda > Insecta > Orthoptera > Acrididae > Schistocerca > Schistocerca serialis. Next base: position 13,505,932 of record NC_064646.1, read on the forward strand.
GATGTCCTTAGGTTAGTTCGGTTTAAGTAGTTCTAAGTTCTAGGGGACTGATGACCTAAGATGTTAAGTCCTATAGTGCTCAGAGCCATTTGAACCATTTGAACCGACTGAGCTACCCAAGCACGACCTAACGTCTACTTGGTAGAGAAGAAATATCATGTTTAACGTGAATTTCAGACCACAATGCCATTATACCTTCTTCACTTGGCGTAGCCAGGAGAGAACAGAATCTTCTCCTTATCAAAAATCATCCGCAGAAGTCGGTATCGAACCCAGACCATAAGTATATGGTATAGCATAATCTCCACGTCAGATGGTTGCTTCTACTTAACCATTTAGTAGACTCGCATTTTTTCCCCCGTGACTAATTTTGTAAGCTAACCACATCATCCGTTACAGCACACTCCTGGCGCTGGGAAATGTGGTCACAATGGTCTGGTGGAACGAACTATCTCAGGTGCAATGCGTGGGTTCAGGCATTTACTTTTAAGAGGCACGAACAGATTTACTTTACCTCTGGTAACCTCAAGAGAAAGACGTTATAATCAAGAATTTGCATTAAACATCATGTTCCTTCATTACCAATTGGGCAGAGCCGGTTTACGTTGGGAAATGACATAGGCGGAAGTTATGGTAAACAGAAATACTGTCTCCAGTAAACTTACTTACAATAGAAAATTCTATTTTATTTGTTTTAAAGGAACAGGGCTCTTATTTTTCTTGTACTTGATTGAACTAGAGACGTTGAAAAATTTGGTGCTGGACTGTGATTCGAATTCGTATCTCAGCTTTCGAGGATCTGAATCTCTCGGAACAGTATAGTTCAATCATTTCGTTCCTTTTCCCAAGACTGCAATTTTTTCTAGGTCTCCTCCAATGGTAAGTATGTGGGTCCTAATCCTGATAGAGTACAAAAATATTCATTATTTCATTTCAAGTCCTATCACGTGCATACCAATCTGCTAGTGAAAATTAACGTGCATTTACTGTCTGTTCATGTGTTGCCAACAATCGCAATAGGTGTCGTTATTTCTGGTCAAACACGCACACATCTTACTGTTGGTGAGTAAGCAAGTGTTACTTAAGCCATGTTCGTGGATGATAAAGAAGTACGGCTGGTGTGCGGTTCGATTGTCGCTCAGGCACAAAAATTTGTATCCTTATTTTAGATTCAAACATCTAGCAGCTGGTAAGAAAAACCGATACGTAACATTTGATTTTACTTAGCTAACAATCCGATTGCGTGCTGGGTTCGTATCTCCGTCACAGAACTTCACATCATGCGCTTCATATTTAAATGCATGAACACTTTGTTCCTTCTGATGGAGGTATATCACACATCTTTAGTGGTTAGTCAACAGGGACGAAAGGGTCTTTAAAGGAGTCCCGGTTTATTACAATAACTGTCGTCTTTTTTTTTTTTCAAGTTTAGATTTGGTTACTGATACTGGCGAAAATATCTATAATTCGTGCCTCTTCATGACTAGTCAGCAATATGATATGATTAGATTAGATTAGATTAATACTTGTTCCACAGATCATGAATACGACATTTCGTAATGCTCTAGAACGTGTCATTCTGATGAAAGATTTCTTTACAACAATTTTTTACTCTCTCTCTCTCTTATTCTTTTTTATTTTTACCTCTCTCCCTCAAACACTCTCTCTCTCTCTCTCTCTCTCTCTCTCTCACACACACACACACACACACACACACACACACACACACACACACACACACACACAAACAAACAGTCTTTTTTATTTTTATTTGTTTGTTGTGCTCGACTATCGGCGAGGCACGAAAACGTTCGTCAATGATTTTCTTAGTTTTGAGTACACTTACGAAAGATATGTAAAAACAACTATGAGAGTTACTGATTTATGAAGCTTAGTTTGCTGTCAGTTCTGAGTACTATTAGTAACTACGCTCCAGTCCATAAACCCAGTACAGACATGTGAATCAGACGGATTACGTATTTCAGGCCGTAGCGGCCGCGTCTTTGAGACGCCAGCTATGGTCATTTCCCAGCCCGCTGTAGGATCACATCGGTTCGTCTTCTTCCTGCTGGTAATGTAACTGAGATTTGGCAACAAGGAAAGGTATATTTGGCAACTCTGTGATCGACGAGTTACTTCCTGGTGTGCACGGAATTAAGCCTCAAAGTTCACTTGATTTTTCCTGTCATTTCCATTGAATAATGTGAGTTATTATTAACGCTTGAGCTGTAACAAAAGATTGTAAATTTACGGTTTTCAGTCCAGGAAAGTCGTTGCACGCGAAAATCGCATCTAATCTCGTCATTTAAATAGCGGTTTACGACTTCTAGCCACTATTAGTCTCGTAAGAGGAGACCTAGACGCATGCCTCTTCCCTAGCTCTGTGGAAACGTGCTAACCTGAGAGAAAGCGTCTGTTATGGTTTGTGGTTCCATTCTTGCCGGCTGTAGCGTTTTTACCCCGTCTGTGAAAGAGCTACAAGCAGTCAGATCACACATCGATAAGAAATCGCAAGAAAATACTTTCGGCTCATAGTGCAATGATGAAAAATGGCTCTGAGCACTATGGGACTCAACTGCTGAGGTCATTAGTCCCCTAGAACTTAGAACTAGTTAAACCTAACTAACCTAAGGACATCACAAACATCCATGCCAGAGGCAGGATTCGAACCTGCGACCGTAGCGGTCACGCGGTTCCAGACTGTAGCGCCTTTAACCGCACGGCCACTTCGGCCGGCTAATGATGAAAAACTTACAATGCTGCACAACAGGTAACGCCTCTTTCCGCTGCTGACAAACAAATTTTGGGCTTCTAGGAATACATAACTTTATTTATGAAATGCCACATTTGCATACCACTTGAGTATGACACAGCATACCAATCAAACACAGACCCAATCGAAATCTAAGTGATTAGTATTTTACTAATTCGTGCCGATAGAGGCATGCTTGTGTACAGATACTCAGTTTTATTGAAACAGACTTTCGTCGTAAGGTTATCGTGGGTAGTTTTATTTTATTTCTTATAATACAGTGCACAATTTTCGTACGGTTTCTTTTAGTGTTGTTAAAACATTAGTTAACACGAGAGAGAAAAATTAATCATCAACGATATATGCGAATTCTCTGATGTTATCTATAACAGTCTAAAAATACACATGCCGTTTATTGATTACATGCATGTAGAAAACTTGTTCTGGGTTAAAGCTGTCAAACAAGGTTTTATGAAGAATAAAATGCCACTGCCACACGACACCTAATGTAGAAAATACTTTTCTGACGTATTTTGGCATGATGCGCTCTCCCCATACATAATACAAAAGCTTCGAGATGCACCTGCAGCCTGGCCATCTATTAAACCTGAAAAGAACAAAATGTCGCAGAAGTTAGCCCTTTTTCCACATGCGACTATTTTGGGTTGAGAACTGAAGGGAATTATGTTCAAAGTTCCATTAGATCGATAACTTCAGCAGACAGCAGTAAGGCGTTTTAAAAAATGTAGCAGTGAATGTACCCAAACTCTCGACGTCTTATCAACAGTGCGCGACGCTTACCGTTACGCTACTAGCTGACACATAGCTCCAGAACTAAACAACAATTCCTCCAGAACTTGCGCATTGCACAGTGCTGTGAGATAATGCATATGGATGGATCTAGACTTCTGAGAGACAGACAGTTACAGCTTTTCTTTTGCACTGCACAACGTTTTTAACTAACAGATAGCGCAATAGAGTAACTCAAGTCGAAAGGAACACTTCCTGTTTAAATTTCTGCATCCTACACTATCGGCAGTTCTGTGTAGGTGTCAGTTACGTGATTTTATTTCGGTGATTACAAAAGAGTCGAATGTATGCACTGGGTAGCCGAGGCAGCTAGTTCATGGTGATTCGGTCAACCAAGTAAATGAATGTACTGAACATGCTGCAAACCACTACAGGGAGTCTGTGTGTCAGTACTCTCGTCCAGTGTGGCGCAACATTGTTATGATAGAATAATGAGTGATAGAGCAGAGGATTTGTTGGTCTCTTGGATTGATGCTAGGTTTATATACTTATGGTCTGGGTTCGATACCGACTTCTGCGGATGATTTTTGATAAGGAGACAGATTCTGTTCTCTTCTGGCTACGCCAAGTGAAGAAGGTATAATGGCTTTCTGGTCTGACATTCACGTTAAACATGATATTCCTTCTCTACCAAGTAGACGTTAGGTTGAACCACAGTCAAGTCAGGAGTCGCGTCACGTAGAAACTCTATCAGCAGTAACCTTTCTTATTCTAGTTATTTATTTCTAGTGACGAAACAAACGCAATGTAGGGTCACAGGACACTTTTATTTGAGCTTCTGTATGTCGATAAAATTCGTTCTGATCCGGGAATGCAACTCAGACCGCCCTTAACGCGGAATTTGATCCCTTCGTGACAATACAGCTCGACTGCAATTTGTTGTTTGTTCAAAACTGCAGATTCCTCAACATCTCCACATATTGCGCGTGAAAGGGTTCGAATCTTGGCCCGGCACTAAAGCTTTCACTATGTATTATCAAGCTCTAGCATGATAAGGCCTATCTGCTGGTGGGTAATAATTTTGTTTTTTAATGTATTTTCATTCGTTGTCAACACTAACGGTATCTGACGTTTTTGAGTCCCAGTGAGACACAAAACTGTTTGCGAAATCATTGTAAATTCAAGGATGTTTTTCCGAGCTGCTGGTGGAGAAAAATTCGGTAGCTGACGTCTCTTCGTGTGCAGTCAACAACGATATGTGTGGGGCTCGATTCCCAGTCAGCACTGATCTCTTCGTCATATTATTTCTAGTTCAAACATGCTCACATGTCGCTGCTGGTGTAACAAACCCATTTTTAACGTTCGTTTTCCCTAGAATATAACAGCAATAGGTGCCAGGTTTGAGTCCTGGGAAAGAAAAAATTAATGTTTCGTCTCGTCATTTCAGTTAAAACATCTAGCTACTGCCGAGAAAATTCGATATGTCACAGTTGATTGTGCTTCGATGACAATCCAATTAGGTTCTGGGTTCGAATCCCTGTCCAACACAAAGCTTTACCTCACGGCATTTCAAGTAAGTTACTTGTGAAGAAGCAGTATTTAACATCTCTCGTAGTTCGTTAACAAGGACAAGAGATGCTGGGGAGGAATTCGCGTCCGTTAACAATGTTTACGTTACGTTGCTATTTGCTAACTGATACTGTCTAAAATCGAGGTATATCACTCTCTGTATGCCTAGTCAGGAATGACTGTTAGTTTCCGTCAATCGCGAAGTCTTTGCTTAGTCTGCATGACCTGGGTTTGAATCCGTATGCAGAACGAAACGGTTCGTCGTGTCATTTGAACTTCATACATATTCTCAAGTAACTGCTCGTGAATAACTTAAATTTTTATTGTCATTTTGTGTTAAATAATAAGTAAGGTATGTTATTTTGAAGAGGAAATCATGAATACGATGAACTTACTACGTGAATTACCGATCTGACGTAATAATGAGAGTGGTAACATTTCGTGTATGTCATTTATTGTAATAAATGTGAACTTACAAGCCTGAAGAACCGTCTTATCTGTGATAAGATGTTCCCTGGTATTTGTAGTACCTTGGTATTACTTTACATCTTGAGTTGTTGCTATACAGAGCAGTGTTTTCTAGTGGTGACTTGTTGGAACCATTTTCAATAGTCAAACGACTGTACCGAGGAGCGATTAGAGGACCTGCTAGACAGCTGCGCTATGTGTGTTGCATTCGAATCAGGCGAAGTGCAATTCAGGTCGTTCGGATACTTTTCAGCACGACTGTACATTACCTACAGACGCCATTTTGAAACTGTCCTGCTGCTAGGCTATTCGTCGGAAGTGACGAAAACTTGGCGCTCTTACTCAGGAGACTTCAAATAACACATACGTAACGTTTCGCATTCGTAGCATTATTTTCGATTGAGAAAAAAATGTGCTGCATTGCTTTCTGTTCAACCCTTGTATTTCATGGGTAGCATGTATAACGTTATATCGTCTGTTAACTATGTGCGCTGAAAGAGCGCAGTCTCCTTCTCATAGACGGAAAAGTCGAAATTAGGACGTTGCAGAGAATAGCAAGATTTCTTTGGTCGCCCTACGGATTGTTGGAAGTGATGTCTGTGTCTTGCAGAGAAGAGACGTTAACTACAGAGCGTAAAATATGTGATGACATATCAGTCCCTAAAAACCTAGAACAAAATAACCTAGAACAAAATTATAAAGTGACAGCAATGTCTTACTCTGTTTTTGTGATAGCTGTAAACATTTATTTCGGACGGCCGAGAGAGTGTCAGCCAAGTTCAGCAGCCAAAGAGTGAAGTCTCCGATTTCGGAGTGACTGGACTGTGCGCCACGTCATACTCAATCTACCGATGAGGCTGACTTGTGTTTAACCCGAGTGGCTAGTGGTGACGACAATGACCCACTTGAGAGGTGAAAGTGTAAGAGTAGCTGTCTAATATATCCAGAAAAATATTTTACGTTCCAGCGTCGAATATGACTAGTGAAAGAAATTTAATGCGGCAGGGAACCTTATCTCGGACGGACGAAGCACATTTGATGCGAAACGTGTCGATTTGTTGTATTACGCTAACAGAGAATAATCTCGAGACAATTTTCGTTTCAGTTTCCTTCCTGTGCGGAGCCAGAGTCACTAAAATATTTTTTGTAAAGGTGCACATGGTCTGTAGTTGATTAATATTCTTTATTAATTGTGCGATCGGCCGATTTCTATGTTTATGCCATTTTCAAACACAAATGGGTAAATAATGTGACGGTTTTTTTCATGTGCTTGAAGATCACATAAACGTCGAAATCAACCGATCGCACAATTATTAATAAAGGTCATACTTCATAACATTTTGTTCGTGTTGGATTTCTAATTTCTTAGGTGGTCAAATTCAAGTATATAAATTTGTATTAATGAAGCAGATGAAGTTATAAAAAAAACAGCGATGTGAGTTTTCATTACGAGACTGAGAGACTGAGCATCATTACATAACTCAGTAGTTATATTGTCCCCATGGATACTTCGGACAACTAAATATAGACTATACAAAATATATCGATTTTTCTTTAAAGTGAAATTTTGTTCTGTCATTAAAAACAGAGATGAAATCTGTAATTATTTACATTTAGTAAATATTTCGTTTATGATTGCTAAAGATTATGACAACGATGTGTATAGGATCCAACGTGTAATCGCTGGGTGCTATAATGTAATATATATCATCGTGTGATAAAATTCTCGCTGGGGGTTCTATTCGTTTTCCTCTTTCTCGCTATTGTCTGGTCGTCTCGTTCGCTTGCTACTGATCTCATGTACTCGTTTTGAGTAGTAGCGAATTAGTGTACTCAGGTTTCTTATTCTGTTAAATTTGATTTATTCTGAAATAGAGACGTCGCAGTAAATGTGATTACTTGTTTTCATTTATAGTAATGTAATTCCCATTTGCCACATTCCTGAATTTTTCAGCATTTTTAGCGCATGCTGCTGCGGAGACGAACGTAATATCGCTGGTCTCCGCCATTACGCGGAAATTTTAATTTTCTGTAATTGCTTATGAAATAGAGCCACCTAAAGCACACAGAGAGTTGTATTATAATTCCACAAGAGTTCCGAGATCTGACTATCGTGAATATTTTTCTACTAAAAGTATAGAACTGATGTAAGTAAAAAGTCCAGAATCGATAACAGTTTGGCTCGAGGCTTAACGTAAAATAATTAATTCTCAGTTTATGCTGGTGTAAAACTATAAGATATTGAACCTTAAAACGTAACTGATTTATGGAGGATATTTTACACTGTGTTTTTGTGATGTCTACTTCATACTTTATGCGCACATTGGTACAAATGCTTAACTTCGCAAGATTGCTTTTCCCGCACAGACAGACTAAATTTTCACTGGTACCGGAATATTTTTAAACACTTGAGCTCCAATTAATTTGAATGTATATAAAGTACTGAGTACAAAAGTGGAGAGATATTATTTCTATGGACTACGTGCAATGCAAAAGGGTACTAACAAGAACCCACTTGAGACTCGAACTCGAGACTTTTGCCTTTCGCCGGAAACTGCTCTACCGACTGAGCTACCCAAGCACGACTCCCGGCCTGTCCTCACAGCTTTACTTCCGCCAGTACCTCGTCTCCTACCTTCTCCTACCGGTCCAGCACACAGTTTTAATCTGGCAGGAAGTTTCATATCAGCGCGCGCTCCGGTGCAGAATGAAAATTTTATTCTGAAGAATCCACACAATTACTGTCACGCTATAGACAAAGGAGATGGGAGAGGGAGGAAAGATGGTACGGTGGGGGGGGGGGGGGGGAGGAGAAGCCCAGGGGGAGGAGGGAGAGAGAGTGCGCTAAGGAAAAAACACAGGGTGTGGAAGGGGAGGATCAAAGTTGGTAGGAGGGGTAGATGGAGGGGATGAGGGCATCATCAGGGAGGGGGAGTTGGTGGAAGCCACCTTGGGCGAGGGTATGGAGAGTGGAGAGATGGAGAGCAGGTGGGACATGGGAATACAGGCACGGCAGTGGATGAGGGTGGGAGAGGATGGGAGAGACAAGCAGGTGAGGGGGATCAAGTTTACGGGAGGTGTAAAGGATCCGTATCCGTTTGAGGAAGAGGAGGAGGTGTGGGAATGGAATAACGTCATACAGGATCTGTGTGGGGGAGGGGAGATGGATGCAATAGGTGAGGTGGAGAGCATGGCGTTCTAGGAGATGAAGGGATTTGTAAAAGGTAGGAGGGGCGTAGATAGGGCAGATGAGGGATTTATAGGTTTGGAGGATGGTGGAGGGGTCCAGACCCCATGTGCAGCCAGAAAGGAGCTTGAGGAGACGGAGTCGGGAGCGTGCCTCGGCTTGGATTGTCCAGGGATGGGGGGTCCAGGAGAGTTGACGGTCGAGGGTGACGCCAAGGTACTTGAGGGTGGGGGAGAGGGCGATAAGACGGCCATAAATGGTGATACGGAAATCGAAGAGACGGAAGGAGTGGGTGGTTTTGCCTACAATGATCGCCTGGGTCTTAGAAGGATTGACCTAGAGCAACCACTGGTTGCACCAAGTGGTGAACCGGTCAAGATGGTATTGGAGGTGTTGGGAGAGTTGCAGGGTGGGGGCGAGTGCAAGGAAGGCTGTGTCATTGGCGTACTGGAGAAGGTGGATGGGGGGTGAAGGCGGCGGCATGTCCGCGGTATACAGAAGGTAGAGAAGAGGGGAAAGGACAGAACCTTGGAACACACTGGCAGAGGGGTAGAAGGTGTAGGAATCTATGTTATGGATGGTGACGTAGGAAGGACGTTGGGAAAGAAAGGACTCGATCAGACGGACGTAGTTGATAGGAAGGGCGAAGGTTTGGAGCTTGAAGAGGAGACCGGAATGCCATACATGGTAGTAAACACGCTCAAGGTCGAGGGAGAAGAAGATGGCAGATCGACGGGAGTTGAGCTGTTCGGAGAGGAGAGGAGATGGGTGATGTGAAGGAGAAGCTCATCGGCAGAGAAGGATGGTCGAAAGCCACACTGGGTGCTGGCGGAAATGCTGGTGGATGCGTCGGGTAAGGATGGATTCCAGGACCTTGCTGAAGACCGAGTTAAGGCTGATGGGACAGTAGGAGGAAGCAGTGGAGGGCAGTTTGTTGGGTTTAATCTAAGTTGTACAGGGTGTAACGTATAAGTGCAGATATTTCTAGTGGTGACTGAGAACGATATACTGAACAACATTACATCAATATGTATGTCATTTGTAGACTAGTAATTGTAGCTATTACGAGTCATATGTTTTTAGGTTAGGTGGTGCTCTGCCTCCAAGCACATGTGGCAGTAGCAAGCCGTTAATGCTTGTTTTCCCTCCGGGCAACAAAAAAATGGCTCTGAGCACTATGGGACTGAACTGCTGAGGTCATTAGTCCCCTAGAACTTAGAACTAGTTAAACCTAACTAACCTAAGGACATCACTAACATCCATGCCCGAGGCAGGATTCGAACGTGCGACCGTAGCGGTCTTGCGGTGCCAGACTGCAGCGCCTTTAACCGCACGGCCACTTCGGCCGGCCCTCTGGGCAATAGGTCAGGCGCTGAAGTACGGAAGCGTGGACCGAAAACTGTTAGTTTGTACTGCCAGACATAGTCCACTTACGACGAAAACACGGCAAGCGCCATCACGGGATTTCCCAGGAACTTCGCTCAGTAGAAGGGAAGTCAAAATGAGCGGTCTCAGCTTATCTGTTGATTCTTGACCATTTCTGGAAAAACGACGGTCGAAGTTTTCGAGGTACAGGTATAGGCAAAATAATGTGAAAACCCGTACCTTCTTGGGAATCGTTTATTAATAATTTGCTCGTAATGCAGCTGGTCCGCAGCTCGAGGTCTTGCCGTAGCGTTCTCGCTTCCCGCGCACGAGGTCCCCGGTTCGATTCCCGGCGGGGTCAGGGATTTTCCCTGCCTCGAGATGACTGGGTGTTGTTGTGTCGTCTTCATCTTCATCATTCATCCCCTTACAGTCGGAGGAAGACAATGGCAAACCACCTCCGTTAGGACCTTGCCGGGTCTCCCACATCGTTCCCTACGGTCCTTGGAGTATGGGACCTCATCATTATCATCAATACAGCTGCGTTTCTTCTTGCAATAGTGGCATATAATATTCTATAGTCTCCAGTGAAATATTATGACACTCTTCGATCAGAAACTCTCGTAACTATGTAGTGGCGAGGGAGGCGGAAATCTATTCCGGAGTCTGCGCTCCAGTATCACCCACAAGAATTCGATAATGTTGAAGTCCGGGGACTGTGCTGGCCAACTGCAGTTCAGTTGAATGCTCCTTGGATCCTTTATTGTATGATTATATGATAGCGGAACAAACACTGGTAGCAGTTACTTCTGTAAAATATCTGGGAGTATGCGTGCGGAACGATTTGAAGTGGAATGATCATATAAAATTAATTGTTGGTAAGGCGGGTACCAGACTGAGATTCATAGGGAGAGTCCTTAGAAAATGTAGTCCATCAACAAAGGAGGTGGCTTACAAAACACTCGTTCGACCTATGCTTGAGTATTGCTCATCAGTGTGGGATCCGTACCAGGTCGGGTTGACAGAGGAGATAGAGAAGATCCAAAGAAGAACGGCGCGTTTCGTCACAGGGATATTTGGTAAGCGTGATAGCGTTACGGAGATGTTTAGCAAACTCAAGTGGCAGACTCTGCAAGAGAGGCGCTCTGCATCGCGGTGTAGCTTGCTATCCAGGTTTCGAGAGGGTGCGTTTCTGGACGAGGTATCGAATATATTGCTTCCCCCTACTTATACCTCCCGAGGAGATCACGAATGTAAAATTAGAGAGATTCGAGCGCGCACGGAGGCTTTCCGGCAGTCGTTCTCCCCGCGAACTATACGCGACTGGCTCAAATGGCTCTGAGCACTATAGGACTTAACTTCTGAAGTCATCAGTCCCATAGAACTTAGAACTACTATAACCTAACTAACCTAAGGACATCACACACATCCATGTCCGTGGCAGGATTCGAACCTGCGACCGTAGCGGTTCCAGACTGTACCGCCTAGAGCCGCTCGCCCACTCCGGCCGGCTACGCGACTGGAACAGGAAAGGGAGGTAATGACAGTGGCACGTAAAGTGCCCTCCGCCACACACCGTTGGGTGTAGATGTAGATACCACGATTGTGCTGTCCTGGGAGTGTGAATGGGTGCATTATCGTCCTGAAATGCGACATCATTGGTGGCGAACAACATTTGAACCATGGGATGCACCTGACCATCTAAAATGCTCACATAATCGTTGGCTGTGACACGGCCTTTGAGAGTAATGATGGGACCAGCAGAATACCACGATATGGCTGCCCACACCACCACACTTCCACCTCCGTGCTTAGGCGTTGGAATCAAGCAATCAGGATGGTAGGCTTCTTTTGGCGTTCTCCAGACGTAAACCCGCCCCGATTTTGGAAATAACGGAAACGTTGACTCGTCGGGCCATATGGCGCGTTTCCACTGATCATTCGTCCAGGAATTATGCTCCTGACTCCATGTTTTACGCTTCTTTGCGTTGATTGTCGTTATAATGGTTTCAGTATAGCATGAATATTCGCTGTATGGAGTTCTCAGCCGATAGCGTCGATAGATACGGGGTCTCGAAGATGGGTATTGAGCTCTGCAGTCACTTTAGCACCCGTAGTCTTGCGTTGTTTCGACGCAGTTCGCGTTAGCGTACGACGATCTCTGTCATTAAGTTTTGATTTGCGCCCACTATTACGTTTACACGATGGTGTATTTCCATGTTTTGTGTAGGCTGTCATGACTGTTGAAACAGTTGCTCTTGAAACATTCAGTAAGTTGGCTTTCTTGGTTATTGATGCTCCAGCTAATCGGGCCCCCACAATCTGCCCTCCATGGAACTCTGTTACGTCTTTCATTGCACGTCGACCTCGGCCTCTGAATGCAAATACAAAGTGTGCACTACACATAAACAACCTGCACTGATGCCTAGTCCGTACTAAACACGCACAGACCAGCGCGACAAGTGACTTACCTGCGTTGTTGACCGTCAAGCACAATCGCCTCATTACTAACACTGTTCACATTATTTTGCCTATCCCCTGTATTTTCGGAGTTCTTTTGTGCCTTTTATCGCTCAGTATCCGCAGAGGAAATGGTGGCTCAGTAGTTAGTATCACGGCTTCTTAGTTCTGCGGCGCCCTGCTTTCGAAACCCGATTATTGTTTCAAATGTTTTCATTTATCTGTCCATGTTCATAGAAGGTTATTACACGAATGTTTCTTAGAAAATTAGGGGATACATGGGCGTTATATGAATTTTAAAATTACAACTGGATTTCACAGTATCACACATCTATTACGTAATGTATGTGTGTGTTGTGTATTGAGGAATTACAATCTTTCTCCTGATACTTCATTCTCACATCAATTCTTGTATTGATTCTTGCATTCTGTTCATATGTTTATTCTTCAGGACGATTTGGTGCACTTACTTGGATGATACCGATCCTAGAAACATTCGGAACACAGGTGTTCCGAACGCAACGAGAATCGTGCAAAGACAGGTTTGCCACAATGACATTTCTTCGTATTAATCTCACTGGGGAAAAAAACCTCGTTAACACTTTGCACTTTGGCAGTCATTTCACGACAAGTCGAGCATAACGTATCACTTTTCCGTAAATTGGCACTTGCAGTTGGTTATGAATCACGATGCACATCAGGAACTTCACCGAAAACAATTTCAAGTACAAGGTGTACAGCTTTGTTTTCACAGTTTTTTTCCGCAACATTTGAGGCTTTAATGAAACAAATTGGTTAGACATGTATCATTCAAAGTATTTTTCATCGCCGGCCACTACTTTCTCCCATCTTTCTGGCAGTGTACGAATCCGGCGTCAAAAATTTTTTTCATCTTTTGAAGTGATCCACGAATCGATCCAATTTGTGACTTCTTCATGAGATCGGAAGTGTTGGTCAGACAGGCTATGCGCCATTGATCTAAACAGGTGATAGTCAGAGGGAGCAATGTCTGGAGAATACGGCGGGTGGGATAAGACATCCTATTTTAACGTTTCCAAGTACGTTTGGACCTCTTTTGCAACGTGGTGTCGAGCGCTGTCGTGCTGCAAAATCACTTAATCGTGCCTCTTGCTGTATTGCGGCCGTTTATCTTTTAATGCTCTGCTCAAACGCATTAATTGCGTTCGATAAAGAATACCTCTGATTGTTTCACTTGGTTCTAACACCTCGTAGTACACGACGCCGAGATGGTCCCACCAAATGCAGAGCGTGATCTTCGAGTCGTGAATATTCTGTCTGGACGTCGACGTGGAAGCATGGCCGGGATATCCCCATGACTTTTTGCGTTTAGGGTTATCGTAATGAACCCATTTTTCGTCCGTGGTCACAATGCGATGCAGAAATCCCTTCCGTTTTTGCCTCTGAAGCAACTGTTCACAAACACACGAACGCCGTTCAATGTCTCTTGGTTTCGGCTCACAGGGGACCGAAGCTCCTTCTTTCTGAATCATGCCCATAGCCTTCAGACGTCTTGAAATGGCTTGCCGTGTCACTGCCACTAATCGTGCCAGTTCTTATTGAGTTTGACGCGACTCATCACTCAGCAATGTCTCCAGTTCTGCATCATCGAAAACATTTTCTCTTCCACCACTATGCCGGTCTACGACGTTAAAATCACCGTTGTTGAAGCGTTGAAACCACCCACGACACGTTCTTTCACTAATAGCGTCCTTACCATACGTACTTGAGAGTATTCGATGAGACTCAGCCGCTGTTTTCTTCATACTGAAACAAAACAGTAACACTTCCCGCAAATGATGAGAATTAGGCTCGTAAACCGACATTTTCAATTTAGAACAACTTTATGATGCAGACACAAATCGACTAATTTTTGAATGAGGTTGTACTGACCGAGGTCCAAGCTAACTGCCTGACGTCTGTGTTATGTTTCTTTCGACCGCTACGTAACGTTGTCGTCACCTATCGGCAAACGGCGGAAGCAAAGTCGTACACCTTGTAATTTTCCCGTTCATTTTTTAAATTTTTTAAAATTGATTCACCAGATATACAGTCTGGCGAGTAAAGACAATGTTATATCTAAATACACTGGAAAACTTTCGTGTTGTAATCTCCCACGAATATTGTTATATAAAGGAGAAAAAAACAAAGGCAATAATCTGATTTCGAACACGAGGCGCAAATTAAAAAAAAAGCCACGACGCTAAACACTGTAACACCATTTCGTCTCAGAATATCGCGCGGAAAAAGACGCATATAGTACCTGGAAAATACCCTTAAAACTCTGACCGTCGCTTTTTCAAAAACAGTTGAGTATCTATGGATGAGACACGTGTCCGCTTATTTTGACCCCTCTTCCACTGAAGGAAGTTTCTGGGAAATTGGGCTATGGCACTTGCCGTGTTCTCCTCGTTAATAGTGCAGCTACGATCGTGCAGAAAACATAGGGCATTAAGTTTTTAGCGTGTTTGTGGGAAGACTGTTCGATGCATGTGTGTACATATTAAGGTACCACATACAAAAATATCTGCACTTGTATCTGTCACATCCTGTACATCTGGTGTCCCCCTTAAGAGCCATCAGTCACATTTTCTCTTATGATGAGGCAGTTATTTCCAATTTAGTTTTACAGTGCCTGTCTGGAATCACACCAAACAATTGCTCCTCATCACGCCATGCGAGTCGAAGGCGCTGCAGTCATGGACTATGTGGCTGGTCCCGGCGGAGGTTCGAGTCCTCCCTCGGGCATGGGTGTGTGTGTTTGCCCTTAGGATAATTTAGGTTAAGTAGTGTGTAAGCTTAGGGACTGATGACCTTAGCAGTTAAGTTCCGTAAGATTTCACACACATTTGAACATTTTTTTGAACGCCATGCGACGCCCAGTGCCGACGGAAACCGTCAGTTTGTTTCCCGTAACAAACAAAACTATTTTTAAAGCGGAATTTCACGTGCCCATTAGACACAGCGATCCCAAATTAGTCTAGTGGGATATTCATTTGATAGATACGAATCAATACCGAAAATAAAACGGAAAGGACAGCCGGTACTCCAGGAGCAATTGAGCAGCCCTCCTGCATGGAGGTAGCTGTCAGCGTGGACCAGGGTGGAACCAACTTTGGAACGAGTCTGATGTGTGGATGGCAGCAACGAAAGATTTGAACGAGTAACTGAAAACAGATAACAAATATATTCGATTATTGCACTGCTGTCTGGAATGAGATACAGGTCACGAATTTTTCGTAAATTACAGGCTGGTGGTCTGTGAGCAAGGAGCTGGTGCGAGATAATATCCCAGATGAGTCCCAACGGGTTCATTCCATTCTCTGTTCCAGTCGCAAACCGAGCGATAAGCTAGGTGCTTCTGTATGAGTCCACATTTTTCTTTTCTTCGTGGTTCTTACATGAGATGTATGTTGACGACATTAGAATCGTTCTGTAGTCTGTCGCAAATACTGGACCTCTAAACTCTTTCAATAGCTGAGATTAGGAATAAAATTGCCTTTGCCTGAAAAAATTATCTTCAGTTTTTTTATAGTATCATGATCGATTTCGGGGCTAAGAGCCCCAACCTCAGATGCATCTAGTATGTGCGCCTGGATCACCAAAACGATAATGTTCGACAGTGTGTAATGTGCCACCGGTTAGTGAGTAATTAAAAATGGTTTAAATACCTGTGAACATCTTGCTTTCGGTATACCTTGAAGACTGCATACATGAGCTAAAATATGCTTGTTCAATGAATACAGGATACCATAATGGATTTCACTAGAATGATGTAGGCCACAACTGTGTGTAAGTACGTCGATTTATTCACTTCAAAACCCGAATCTTATGAGCTCATGATCAATTTTCGGTGTAATAAGCCTCGTTGTTACTACTACTACAGCTAACCGATTGTAGCACATATTAAACTGGCGATATTAAATAGTCCAGATGCAGTAATTTGATAGAAATGCGTGTGTGAGGTTCAACACTAATACTCAACAAATTACGAATATAAAGTCGCATATCATTCTGCCTTTTGCGATATTAAATCGAAGTAATCCGTCTCTGCACTGTTCTAATATGCTGTTTTAGAGAATTTCCAACTCACCAGTTGGTCTATTGTAAATCCAAACGTGGACCGTGCACCAAGAACTTATCTCAACTGTACGCACAGATCTGTCCTCTAGTGGTTCCAACACTGCCCTAACAGTACTCGAGACCGAGTATTTACACTCTTCCTACAATGTACTACTGGTTATAACAATGCAAAACATAGTTTATAATATGAAATAGTTTAACAGCATTATCAAACACTCTATAATATTCCCTACTTTGGTGCTAGAACAAGTTTAAGACATTTTCTAAACACATTAAAATCGTATTAATATTGAAATTGCAGAAATAAGCAGTCTAACAATGCTAAACGATCAATTATTCTATTTTGTTAATTAGCCTCGAGATTTAATTCCCACCATTTACAGATAATGAGAACGAAATATATTATTCTTTTATCCAAACATTTTCCATATATTAATTTCCTGAATATGATTTGATTGTTTACGGTACAAAAGGTATTGTAACTACTATTGTTTGGTATTGCTATTATTCTTCTTAAATCCTTTTTCCTACCATCGAAAAGTAATTGAATTTAATTATAGCTGGAGATATAACAGTATTGATTTAGTAATACACAGTGCAAGGGTGGTAACCATAAGCCTGGGACCGAGCGAGGTGCGCAGTGGTTAGCACACTGGACTCGCATTCGGGAGGACGACGGTTCAATCCCGTCTCCGGCCATCCTGATTTAGGTTTTCCGTGATTTCCCTAAATCGTTTCAGGCGAATGCCGAGATGGTTCCTTTGAAAGGGCACGGCCGATTTCCTTCCCAATCCTTCCCTAACCCGAGCTTGCGCTCCGTCTCTAATGACCTCGTTGTCGACGGGACGTTAAACACTAACCAACCACCAACCATAAGCCTGGAATGTTACTAGTGCTGGACGTATCCTCATAACGCGAGCAACACGTAGAGCACGAAGCAACGTTGTCTAGCACGATCGTTTTGGCGGTCCGCAGCTAGTAGTTAGCTGCCCTCTGTAATAAAAAACACCGAGTGAACGAATCAACGATGAACTTTAACAGGTGTATTGGGACGTTCGTCCCAGACATATCCAACGAACAAAATGAGATCAGCAAAACCAAAAGAGGAAGTGGTTAGCGCTGCTGCCTCTGCAGCATAGGGTTCTGGGATCGATTCCAGACAGCGTTGGGGATTTTTTCTGGCCGTGGACTTGGTGTTTGTGTGTCTTTATTATCATTCGAGAAAATGGGGAGAATGAACTGGGCAAAGATTGGGAATTTGTACAGGCGCTGATAACCGAGTCGTTTAGCGCCCCAAAAACCAAACATCATCATCATCATCATCATCGTTTTGGTGCTCCAGTAGGTACGGTGTGAGGAGGCTTAATGCTGTATGGGCTTACTGATCTCCATATATCTGAACACTGTACACGGTCTGGGGCGTGGCTCCCTCCGTCGGAGGTTCGGTTCCTCCCTCGGGAATGGGTGTGTGTGTCGTCCTTCGCTTAAGTTAGTTAGGATAAGTAGTGTGCAAGCTTAGGGGCCGATGACCTCAGCAGTTTGGTCCCACAACACTTCAAAAAATTAAAAAAAAACACTGTACACTTACTGGCCACCGTTATTCTGACACTGTACTTCTTCCCCGTGTAAGTCTTTTCAGGGGTGCTCTCGAACCTGACTTCATTTTTATGGATAACTGTGCGCGACTGGATCGAACAGCGCAAGTGAACGAGCTCTTAGAACGAGAGGATATTCAGTGAAAGGCCTGTCAGACTTAACGTCCCTCGAATACTTGCGGGATCCGCTGGAAGAACGTGTGGGATGCGTTGGGGAGACGAACTGCAGCACATCACGGGCAGCAACGACCATCTAGGCAGGGCCGCTGGGAGCGGGCGTACAATGCGTGTGGCAAGCCTAGGGGGCGGCAAATTCAGCCAAATCGCTTTGATCGGATTCGTTTCAATGTCTCCAAATGGTTCAAGTGGCTTTCAGCACTATGGGACTTAACATCTGAGGTCATCAGTCGTCTACAATTACAACTACTTAAACCTAACTAACCTAAGGACATCACACACATTCATGCCCAAGGCAGGATTCGAACCTGCGACCGTAGCAGCAGCGCGGTTCCGGACTGAAGCGCCTAGAACCGCTCTGTCGCAGCGGCAGGCTCAATGTCTCCATATCTGCATGACACAATTATTTACTCCTCTCCTAAGAGTGCAATGTGTATCTGTTCGAATTAAAATACGAAATGTCTGTATGTTGAACCACATTAAAAACGGCAGGTATTCCTACTTGCGAAGGAACATCCCCAGTGGGAATATTACTCGTACTAAGTAGAAGCCGGCAGAGCCGGCCTCCAGACGCCTTTTCCCGTACAGGGAATCCCTGTGGCTTCCCGGCAGGTGCATTGGACTGACGAAACTGCGCTCTCCATTCACTTATTCCGAGCCGTTAGCGTAATACAGAAAGCCGCACGTTGTCCGTTGATTGTTTACTGCAACTTCAGAGTGCTATCAACCCACATTCTTTTTAGCTTGTTCCCAAGAAATAAGTGGCATTCTTAGCCACATATGTAATAGCTCTCTGAAGCAGGTATTTTCCCAGATAGAGTGAAGTATGGCATTGTTAAACCTACTGCATAAAAAAAGGGGATACGTCTGATGTCAACAAATACCGCACAATCTCTCTTCTGACTGCCTTATCCAAAATTCTTGAAAATATAATGTATTGTAGAGTAGCTTCACACCTTCGTAAAAATAAAGTTTTAACAAAATGTCAGTTCGGTTTCCAGAATGGTTTTTCAATGGAAAATGCTATATATACTTTCACTAATGAAACATTAAATGCTCTGAGTAACCGAAAGTCACCCGTTGGGACCTTTTGTGATCTATCAAAGGCTTTTGATTGTGTAAATCATGGAATACTTCTAGATAAGCTGAAGTACTGTGGTATGAATGGGACAATGCTCAAATGGTTTAAATCATACCTAACTGGAAGAGTGCAGAAAGTTTAAATAAACATTTCACATAATATGCAAAAAAAAACCCGGTGATTTCTCAAACTGGGAAACAATCAAGAATGGGTTGCTGCAAGGTTCGGCCTTGGGTCCTCTGCTCTCCTTAATATATATTAATGGCTTGCCGTTCTATATTCACGAAGATGCAAAGCTGGTACTTTTTGCCGATGATACAAGTATAGCTATCACACCCTACAGAAAAGAATTAACTGGTGAAATTGTAAATGATGTTTTTCAGAAAATCTTTAAGTGGTTCTCTGCAAATGGACTCACATTAAACTTTGACAAAACACAGTATATACAGTTCCACACAGTAAATGGAATGACCCCATTAATAAATGTAAACTTCGATCAGAAATCGGTAGCTAAGACAGAATGTTCAAAATTTCTAGGTGTATGCATTGATGAGGGGTTGAACTGGAAAAGAAAAAAAAACACTGAGGATCTGCTGAAACGTTTGAGTTCAGCTACTTATGCTATTAGGGTCATTGCAAATTTTGGCGATATACATCTGAGTAAATTAGCTTACCACGCCTCTTTTGATTCTCTGCTTTCGTATGGCATCATATTCTGGGGTAACTCATCATTGAGTAAAAGAGTGTTCATTGCACAAAAGCGTGTAATCAGAATAATTGCTGGAGTTCATCCAAGATCATCTTGCAGACACTTATTTAAAGAGCTAGAAATCTTCACTGTAGCATCACAATATATATATTCACTTATGAAATTTGTTATTAACAGTCCGAACGAATTCAAAAGTAATAGCAGTGTACAACACTAGGAGAAAGGATGATCTTCACTACTCAAGGTTAAATCTAACTTTGGCTCAGAAGGGGGTAAATTATGCTGTCACGAAAGTCTGGTCGCTTACCTAATAGCATCAAAAGTCTGACAGATAGCCATATAGCATTTAAAAGGAAATTAAAAGAATTTCTTAATGGCAACTCCTTCTACTCATTAGATGAATTTTTGGCTATAGTAAGTGGGTAATTTCCCAACCCCCACAAAATATATATATATATATATATATATATATATATATATAGTGTCATGTAATATTTTGTGTCATGTAATATTTTGTGTAATGTAATATCTTGTATAGACACCTTTTATTAACCTGACACGATCCACATCATTACGAAGTGTCGTATTGATGATCTATGGAACAAGTACTAATCTAATCTATCTAATCTAGTTTTATAAAATATAGGCGGAGAAAAAAGCGTCCATATCGTGAGTACGGTTTTCTATTTTAATTGTATTAATTTCTAATACTAAATATTCTCTGTTTTATAGTTGCTGTTTTAGCACGTTAATTGCTGACAGCAGTGTCTATATAGAACTTTAAAGCCTCGATCGAAAGTAATGTTTCCCAAACTGGTCGCAATTCACCTTTGGCAATAGAAATTAAATTTTCGCTGAAGTTTATAACATTTGTGCAGCGATCAGTTAGGCTAATTTACTCTAATTTCCTTTCCAATTGCCTTTTCGGAGTGGTAATATCTTTATTACTAACGCCACTTGGAAAACGTCATTTATACCCAGCAAGTAACTGTACGAACGAAGGACTTTTAAGCAACAGTTTCACAGTTAATTCTCAAAATAATGTAGGCAACTTTATCTCCTTTTAAGGAAGGAGGACGCAATTTTAAGCCAATACGCATTTGATTCTTGTGGTAAACTGATTTAATTAAATTCTGCCAGTAATGTAATCATGATTTCTAACTTTCTGATTTCTAATATATCATAAAAAGGTCAGTATATAAGCTCAGTTGTCTTGACGAATTTTGCCGCCCTGTAGGATCAATTCAATGCCCCCACCCCGTACCGCTACATATGTTTTGTAAATTTCATTCGTTGTGTCATTGATACATGACTTGCTACTTTCTCATATTACACTGTCTGACACAAACTAGTTTTTGATGTCATTGGCGTGCGTCATTAATATCAGAATGAATATCCAAAACGAGTTCTTCTCCGCTTTATTTACATATCAACATGCGTTGGAAAAGAATTGACATAATTTTAATGCGATTTACGGCCCCCAATCGGCGAGAAATGGCGTAATTTTACTGCGATTTATGGCTTTCATTCGAAGATAAATGCCATAATTTTCGTACGATATTTACGGTGCGCTGTAGCACAGTAGCACATGATCACCAACCGCGACTGACTATAACCTCATAATACAGCAGCGCGTTGAAAGGAGAGGTGACTTCCGTAACAGACAATTAACAACAGAGAAACATTATGTCGCGCTTTTTCCCTGGTTGCTTATCATCTCCAGTGTATCACCGACATTCTCATTGTTAAACCCAACCGCATATGGAGGAAACGTCAAGCGAATCCTCGTTTTTCCAACTAATTGGCTATACTATTTACTAATGTTGAAACAGTACAGTAAGTACATTCCGTATTACATTAACATATATAAGACTGTTTTCGTATTTAGATTAATTCACTCCTCCTTACTGGCTTTCCTGTCAATTGTTAATATAAATTAATAAACTCTTCGTAAAAATTAAGAGACACTGCGTAGCGTTATCGACCACGCTCTGAATTCGGCAGTCACTGACACGCCGGGAAAACAACGAGAGTGTCAGAAGTGGAAGGAAATATATGTACGCTCTAAAATGCCTACAGTAAAACCAGATAAAATACTATACAACAGAAGAATGAGCATTTCATTTGTTTGTAAATTCGTTCAACCAAGTACCAACAAACAATTTAATGAGTTTCACCCAAAAATTGTTTCAGGGACCACAGAAAAGAAAAAAAATAATCTTCTGGGTCTCAGTTTCGTAATCCGAAACGAGAGAAGGAAAGGCAAAAAGAAAAACTGGCAGGTTCTATTACGAAATTTTTGACCAAATCTGTAATCGTCGGTCAAGGGACTCTTGCTTCTGCCACGTGCTCGACGTCTGGGTCTGAAACTGCGGAAGCAAGTGAAGACTGGACATGTTGCGCTCCTACTCCCTCCGGTGTTCTCAACGAAACATTGACACGTGTCATGTTGCTGCTGAAGAATCTTCAAGCAGTACAGCAGCAGTCTGTAAGAGTTTGACATTTAGCGAAAACCCAGGGCCTCTTAATATTAATAGTAATATTATTAACATTTTAATTGAACGTGATCCTGTTTAAGTACATAATCATACTTATCCAATTAACGACGAGGGAAGAAAGTCTGCTGACACTTAGTACTACAGAAATCTTCCTAACGGCGAAAAAGTTAAAAGAGACTGGCTTCATTACTCTTTATCGAATGATTCAGTGTATCGTTTCGGCGTTGTGAAAGGTTTGGTAAGAGTGTAAATTGTCTGATACGAATGAATTCTCTGATTGGCAGCATTTGTTATCGACTTTGAAAAGACACGAAACAAGCGATTCCCACAATGAAAATGTGAAGTCATTGGCACGTTTGAATAATATGTCACAGACAAAGAACACTGAAATCAGATGCAACTGAGACTAATAGAGAAGGGATAAAAGCGCTGATGTGATGTACTAGAAAGAATAATTATTGTTATTGACGTCTTGTCGCGACAAAGTCTGACTTTTCGCGGTTCTTCCAAAAAGATATCAGAACATGATAATGCAAATTTTTTTAAAGTATTAGAGACGCTCGCATCTTTTGATTCAGTTATGCGGGAACATATTCGCAGAATGGAATCAAAATCTGACCCAAGTCGGATGAGTATGACCCACTATTTAGATCACATTCAAAATGAAATTATTGATTTGCTAGGCACAATGATAAAAAAACATATTTTGAAGAAAGTAAGATATTATAAATATGCTTCCATCATATTAGACGACACATCAAATGCAAGCCATACAGAACAAATAACAGTAATATTTAGGCATGTTTATCTAAACCACACAGACAAGAAAGTAGAGCTATGTGAACATTTCACTGGTTTCTGCCCGATTAGCGGTTCAACTGGCGACGGTTTGTTAAATTTCGTTTTGAATTTATTTTCTTAATTGAAGCTGGACATTTAAAACTTGCATGTACAGGGTTATGATAATGGCTCTAACATGCGTGGAAAACACAATGGACTGCAGAAAACAATTTTGGATATCAATAAGCGTGCATTTTACGTTCCACCCTCAGCTCATAGCTTGAACTTAGTGGTAAACGATATAGCAAAATTTTTCACGAGACCATGAATTTCTTCGACGTTATTCACGAAATTTACGTCTTCTTTTCAGCATCGAATATTAGGTGGTCAACCATTTGGAAACATTTACCAGAGTTACAGCTAAAAGCTTTATGTGCTACGATATGGTCTAGCAGAATTGAAGCAACCAGGCCCTTACTGTTCTACACAGAAAATGAATTTGATGCTCTGTTGGAAATATCAGAAGCCTCTTCTAGTTGCGATTGCACTACCAGTCTCAAAGCAAAGTCACTTGTTTTAAAAATTCAAAATTATAAATTCATTTGTTCTGTTGTAATTTGGTACGATGTTTTGAGCGAAATTAATTCTTTAAGTACAATGATGTAAAACCCGACTATTAATACTCAGATTAGCAACAGTTTGTTAAAGAGCTTTATTGACGGATACACACAATATCGCACAGAGGAAAACTTTGAAATAGCTTTAAGGGAAGCTACCAATGTGCAAACAAACTATATGCTAAAGCAAGTTTCCCTCCAGTAAATATACTTCGCCCAAGAAGAAAACCGTCTCAGTTTCAATATGAACATTGTGACGAAGTTTTATTAGAACCCAAAACGAATTTCAGAGTAGAGTTTTTATCCGAATTCTAGGCCAGACATTAATTTCCTTAACAAACAGATCTGAAGAGTTAAAAAGTTTAGACGACGTTTTTGGTTTTTTCAGTAGTACATTATTTAGTTACTCTAAAGAAGAACTGATGAAATGTTGTATTTGCAAATGAAACTTACAGACCATTCCAGAAATGAAACCGATTCAAGAAATGAACCCGACATTGACATTACTGATTTTAAGGTTTCAATTCCTAGAAAATCAGTCTTGTGGTCCGTATAACATTCTTCAATATCTTTTCAAAAGTGATTTAATATCAACGTTTCCCAACATAGTAATAGAGCTAAGAATATTTCTAACTCTGCCAGTCACAGTTGCATCCGGTGAAAGATCATTTTCGAAATTAAAAATTATCTAACATCAGCAATGCTTCAACAGAGGCTTACAAATTTGGCTATTATTTCAATAGAACACGAGATCTTAGTTTAAGTACTAAACAGGCAACAGAAGATTTCGCAGTTATGAAAGCAAGAAAAGTTCAATTTGTCTGAGTATATGAAACTGTCGAAGAAACTTTCACTCAAGTCAGCAAACAAGCTAGAATTAAAGTATTCTTGTACTTGCCAACAGTGATTCTCATTTATGTATAATAGCTAATGAATTAGTATGTAAATGGATTTTATTGTTGCAAAAAATATTATTAAAGAAATTCTATATCATGAAAATGCCGATGACAAGTCTTTAATACGAGTGTGAAAAAAAAGCTTTGTATGGGGGGGGGGGGAGTGGCAAATCTGGTTTGCACGCGGGCGCTATGGGGACAAGCAGCAGGCCTGTATGCAGGCAGTTGTCAACCGTAGCCCGTGGCGATAACACACCCTGTTAAGAACCATGTAACACCTTTTGTAATGTCCAGGGGACCATGATAAATCTCACTTCAGAGTAATTATTTCCTTTGAATAAAAGTGTTATTTATTTCAGTAACCTTCTGCACTGTACTGTAGCATTTCTTTCCATGTATGGTCTAACTTCCATTGAGCTCGTACATTTGCCGGTGACACACTATGTGAAATTTATTTTCACCCTTTAGTTCAGCACACTGTCGTATACTGATTGTGAAAGGATATCAGTAACAAGATTTGCAGATGACATTGCTATCATTTGTGGAAGTGAGGAGGAATTACAGGATATGGTGAATAGGATGAACGATCTGCTTAGCATAGACTATGGACTGAGAGTAAACTAAAGAAAGACAAAAGCATTTCTAAATAGAGAAAGTGACATTAACTACGAATTAGATATCAAAGTTGGAGACAGTGTAGTAGACGAAATGAAAGATTTCGGCTACATAACGCGTGACAGACGAAGCAGACTAGCAAAGGCAAAGAGGACCCTCCCAGCCAAAAGAATTCTACTACGAGGGTCGGTCAAAAAGTAATGCCTCCCATTTTTTTTCTACTTAAAGAAATTAAGTTAAGTGAAAAATTTGAATTTGGCGCCATTCCTCAAACCTTCTTCTGCAATCCACTGCAGTAGTAACTTTCTGTGTCAACAGGTGGCAGCACAGCAGAAGTTTGTAAGATGGCCGACATCGATGTTCGTTTGAGACAGCGTTGTGTGATTGAATTCTTGAATGCAGAAGGTGAAACGCCCATACGCATTCATGAAAGACTGAAGAAGGTGTATGGTGTTGTGACAGTGGATGTCAGCACTGTTAGACGATGGGTTCGTCGTTGTAAGGAAGCTGAAGGGCAAACACCGTTGACTGACGAAAAGCGGAGCGGCAGGCCGGTGAGTGCAGTGACTCCACACAACATTCAGCAAGTTGATGACATCATTCGTGGTGACCGTCAGGTGACTGCAGATGAAGTGTGTCGCATTATTTCTCTTAGTAAAGGCAGTGTGATCACGATTATTAAACAATTGGGGTACTCAAAAGATTGTGCACGGTGGGTTCCAAGAATGTTAACCGATCAGAATAAAGAGGCAAGGAAAACAATAGCCTCCCAACACTTGCAGCGCTTCCGTTTGGAGGGAGATGAGTTTCTGAAAAAAATTGTGACCGGGGACGAAACATGGGTGCATTTTTTTTAACCCGAATCAAAGAGGCAGTCAATGGAGTGGCGTCACACAAGCTCGCCGAGGAAGAAAAAATTCAAAACTGTGCGATCGGCAGGGAAAGTTATGGCAACAGTTTTCTGGGATACAGAGGGTGTGATTCTGGTTGATTTTTTGGAGCAGGGATGCACAATAAATTCTGTTCAATACGTCACAACCCTCAACAAACTTAAAGCACGTCTTCAGCGAGTTCGCCCAACAAAATCAATGGCAGATGTTCTTCTTTTGCATGACAATGCAAGACCACACACCAGTCGTCACACCTCTGACGAGATTGTCAAAATTGGATGGGAAGTTTTGCCTCATCCCCCATACAGCCCTGACCTGGCACCATCAGACTTCCATCTGTTCGGGCCACTAAAAGAAGCTCATCGTGGGATTCATTTTGAAGATGAGGAGGCCGTCAAAACATCCGTGCGTCAATGGCTTAGGAAGCAGAGCTGTGATTTTTACCGTGCTGGGATACATGCCCTTGTTCAAAGATGGACCAAAACTGTAGAGATGGGCGGAGATTACATTGAAAAATGACAAAATGATCCTCAATGTTGTGGTTTTCAACCTATGTAATTGCATTTAAATTTCCTTACAATTAAACGTAGAAAAAAAAATAGGAGGCATTACTTTTTGACTGACCCTCGTAACATCAAACAGAGGCCGTAATTTGAGGAGGAAACTCCTGAGAATGTGCGTCTGCAGCAAGTCATTGTGTGGAAGTGATCATTGACTCCGGTAAAATAAGAAATTAGGATTCGAGGCGCTCGTGTTGTGATAATACAGAAGGTTACTGAAAGTTAATGAGGTGCTCCCCAAAACTGAAAAAGAGAGGAATATGTAAAAACACTTACTAGAAGCTGGGACATTGTGATAGGGTGTGTTAAAACAGAAAGAAATGTTCAAATATGTGTGAATTCCTAAGGTACCAAACTGCTGACGTCATCGGTCCCTAGACTTACACACTACTTAAACTGGCCTAAACTAACTTATGCTAAGAACAACACACACTCATACCCGAGGGAGGACTCGAACCTCCGGCGGGAGGGGCCGTGCAATCCGTTGTGTGGCGCCTCAAACCGCGCGGCCACTCCGCGCGGCCTTAAAACAGTAAGTTACATAGTTCTATGGGGAATTGTAGGGGAAGACACATTACGTTATATAAACAAAAATTACTGAGGGCGATGAATGTAAGTTCTGCTCCCAGGTAAACAGATTGGCACCGAAGAGAATATCGGTTTGCATCACGTCAGTCAGAAGATCGATGAGAAAAGAAAGCGAGAGGAAAAATAGAGTTTATAGATCCGCAGATTACCTCTAGAATGTCGTGTTGTCGAACTGGATGAGCGACTCTGGCTATATCACTGTTATCTAACAAATTTTGAACTCCTGCTAATGAGCAAATAACAGCCGTCGGAATACGTGTGACTTGCTTGTTCCTCCATAACCATTACATTGAGATTCGAAATCACGCTAATTATTTCATAAGCATAAAATTCCCCTCCTATACTCCGTGTCCCTTCCTGCTTATGAAACATCAGAAACCACAAATGAGAAAATACATTGTTTTCAGGATCTTGAGAAGCTGCAACAGAGTAGTAGGATTTTCCGCATTTTCAGGCGACAACAGTAATACGTCCCAATGGAAATTACTGAGCTCTTCAGATGTTTTCGAATTATGTTTGATAACAGTGCTGCTTGATTGAAGTCATTTAATGTGCACCTATTGTATCAACCTACTCACAAGTGAAATACAACTACAGTCAGAAACTTAGGTAAGCTTATTGGGCCTCTCTCTAGCGTGGCTGATAATGAATATACTTGGAGCTCAGAGAATCTGCAGGAGAAGGCATCGAAGTTGACAGTATTTTCTCCTTTCTAATTAGACGCTGCGCTGTCGCCTCTGTCTGAGCTTTTGTTTGCTTTCAGTACACTTTGGCGTATCATACTCAGAATTTATATCGCCTTTGCTCCTTCTTCTCGTCTATAATCAGACACACAATCGTTCTCATTTTGCTACTTCTTGCCATTACGTCTCTGTTCCACATCGAGTGTTCTGTATTGACTACCCACCAGTTTCTTCTTTGTTGCGTCATTTTTGGGGAAATAGATCTTAACATGCTTCCCACATAGAAACTTAAACTGAACCAGTTCTTCTACACTTTAACAAAAAAAGATCACTGCTTAGAAAATGGAACACTAATAACAATGAGTGAAACACTAACAGCTCACAACTGCGTTGAAGGAAATAGTTGTTTATCCAAAACTAATTTTGGACCAACTGGCGTGTATGTACATGTTCTCGATGTGTTATTAACAGATTGAAGGGCTTAATAAAGTAGATGGTATTGCACGGCCTATGTTGTTCAGAAAACGATGCAGTGTTCCTTCGGGAATGGATGTATGTCTGAAAGAATAGGGACTGCGACGATTAGAGCCGTTATGAAATACATGAATGCATTCGTAGTTGCGAATACGAACAACCTTTACTTGTATAAGAGTGACGACGACGATAATTTTTGCCCGGCTGGGACTCGAACCCGGAATTCCTGCTTTGGCTATCCATGCACGACCCACGTCCAGACCCAAACTTCCATATCTCGTCGTTCCAATGTCACAAGCTCTACTCGTACACGCATTACGTAATTCCCGTACAGGGGAGGACATTTTATGAAAGTCGCTGCCTGGTGTGGACGGATGACTACGATATTGCAGTGCCTGCATGTGAGGACCATTGCATCGTTCTCCTTAACAACACAGCCACAGTGGTATCATATTTATTCCTCGATATCAGGCGGCGACTTTCACAAATTTCGTCCCCTGTGCGAGTATTACATTATGTGTGTACGAGTACAGGTTGTGACGCAGGAACGGCGACATATCGGAGTTTGGGTATGGCCGTGGGACGTGTGC
Organism: Schistocerca serialis cubense; assembly: GCF_023864345.2. Taxonomy (NCBI): domain Eukaryota; kingdom Metazoa; phylum Arthropoda; class Insecta; order Orthoptera; family Acrididae; genus Schistocerca; species Schistocerca serialis. Next base: position 13,535,337 of record NC_064646.1, read on the forward strand.
GGATAGCCAAAGCGGTTGCGGCGACCGTTCGCTTAAAGCGGGAAATCCGATTTTGAATCCCAGTCCGGCACAAATTTCCATTGTAGTCATTCTCTTACAGAGCTGATCGTTGTTCGTAATCGCAACCGCGAATACATTTCATGCGTAATAACATAGGTAAGTATAACATAAATTTATCGAAAGGTTATGGTACCAGAAGCAGGGAAAACATTTTCTGTGTTGATATGAAATATTAATGCTTTCTGTGTAACACACTGTCTCGTGAGTCATAATGAGGAGAAGATTAAGGGTACTTAAGATTGTATAGTCCTTCCAAGCGAGCGCCTTATACGAAACACATTGCAGGCAGTTGGCGTGGAATATGTTACTGACTCTTTTCTTGGCCATTATTGGAGAAAAAGCAGTAGTTTCAATAGAAGTTGAAAGGATGTTAAGGTATGAGAAGTAGCAGTTTTGCCTTAGTACTGGCCACAGTAAACAGTTTACGTGAGAACATGTGCAAAAGAGACTCTCTGGATTCCAAAGATTATGCTGTTGTCCATTAGTCAGTCCATGTGAGCAGAGAGACTTCGGTGACGACCGTTGGCAGAAGCAGACGTGTGTACTGTTGTCGTGGGGACCTGGTTTCGGAATGCTGTTGCTGCAGGTTGGTATATGTTAAAGAAGATAATTTTCTGCGTACGTTAGTCTTGCAGAAAGAGGGATATGGTGCTCAAAAAACCTTTTTAGTTTTGATTTGTAAATTTCATAACTTGCGCTTTTTGACTATAGTTGTTTCAAAACCTCGTAAATGCATATATACAGAAAAGAATCACATCACTCTTTACCCCTTTCCATTTTTAAATACTGAATGTGAACTTTGTATAAAGTATTAATTTGCATGAAAATTTTTGTTTCATAAAGAGTTAACTTTGTAAACTTACTGTGCATTTCCAAATTTCAACTATTTGTTAATAACAATGTCCAAACATGTAGGTATGTTCGCCGGCCCGTGCTACAGTCTGGAACCGCACGACCGCTACGGTCGCAGGTTCGAATCCTGCCTCGGGCATGGATGTGTGTGATGTCCTTAGGTTAGTTAGGTTTAAGCAGTTCTAAGTTCTAGGGGACTGATGACCTCAGATGTTAAGTCCCACAGTGCTCAGAGCAATTTGAACCATTTTTTGTAGGTAACTTCCGCTACTGAAGTGCAATTCGTTCTCAAATTATTCGACATTGAGCTTCCACAGCCTACTTGCTGTTATAAAGCTTTTAAAAGAAAAATTCTGAGTCGGATTGCAGCTCGTAAGATTCGACTGTTAACTGAGTGTTATGTAGCGCTGTTGCACTGCACATGCTAAGTTTTATTTAAGTAACTGCACAGCACTGTGATTTATTTCAGTTTTTAGTTGTGGAATACAACTGTTCAGCAGCAGCCTGATTATCCGTTGTCACACAGATAAGTCATATGACTAGTACCGCCAGAATCAAGCATTGTCTTATGCACTTAGTGACTGTCTATTCAGATTACATTCAATGAGACAATAACCGGTTTTACATACATTCTGGTGTTATTTAGTTAAGTGGCTGTGTAAGTGTTTTGAATTATAAATAAAGAGTTTGAGATTATGTACAAAATGTATACATCAACATAACAATCACATGTGGGAGGTCAGATGCATTGTGTTCATCAGGATTGCATGTAATGTACGTAATAATCCACGTAGGTACTTTCAACACAGAAGCTTCATTTGTAGCACAAGTAATGGTTACATACAGCTACTTGCAAGCATATATACTATGTACACAGTCAAGCTATAGATTAAAGGTTTCACTGAGTTGCAAAAGTAAAAACTCTCTTTTGAAAAGTTTTGTCAAATAGCTACCGGTTTTGGCGTCAAGTATCGTCATCAGGCCATCCTACTATTAAAACCATTTCCACTGTGCACTGAGATGTCTTTGATCGTAGACTAACCTCATGATGCCACTTATTACCAGAACGGGTAATCATTTGACACAGTAAAAGTATGACTGTATAGCAAAACAAATGAAAATTTCCCTCTTGTATGTTGATTTTTCATCGAGAGTTTTAGAACTGACTACAAATGTCATTTTTGTGGTGTGTGTGTGGGTGAGGGTAGGGGGGAGTGGGTTCAGATGCACTTTAGGAAGTTATTATTCTTTAATTGTTGTTTAATACACCGCACAAAAGAATTACGGGGTACACGTTTTTGAAGTCTTGTCATTTTGCCACACTCCGATGCAGAAGTCTGAAATTTGGCTCAAAGGAGCCTACAGCCTTCCTCTGTAGTGGGGCAAAGCAGAGCGCCCTGCGACATCACTTTCATGTTCGACAACCTTCAAATAGCAAGGTGTTGATACATGAAAAAGAAAGCCAAAGCTCAAAAGTTATAAGGTGTGTTATTGATGTCACGTTGACACCAAATTTCTCTGCTCAACGCCACTGTGGATATGCTACACAATGGGAAGGTCGTCACACCCTTCCCCCTGCCCCCCGTGAAACCGCCCTCCACCCCCGTGATCACGCCACAGAAGGGCACAAAACAAGTGGATTGAAAAAGCGGAAACACCGTTTGCTGCTTTGGATCGCGTTCAAATTTCGCCGAATGGTTTTGAACGGTCCCTAGTGATCCACCCTGTGTGCCAGAGCAAAATGTGCGGTCTCGCTACACTACAAGGGGATGAGATGACATTCGATGGGTTTGCAGCTCCACAGTATCCAAACAGAAGTTCTGAATCGTCCACAGGGTACCAGCAGTAGCACGTATTGTCAAGAATTCCGTTGAGTTGCACATCGCACTGCAAATTGTCATTTCCTATCGCGAAATGTGTACAAATGAAAACCGTCAAGGGAAGGCGTGATTTCATTGATCCCATCGATGCCTCCTCCTGAGGACTTTCACATCGATGTGCCTGAAATGTTTTCCTTAGTCACTTGTAAGAAAATCGCGTCATTTCAAAGCTGGGTGTCGCGGTTTTGACCTTCATTGCAGAGACAAGAGGTGGGTTGTTGATTCGTGGCAGTTGTATCACTAGCAGTCGAGATGACAGGCATCATATCCGCATGGCTCTAACGGATCGTGCAGCCACGTCTCGATCCCTGAGTCAACAGATGGGGACGTTTGCAAGACAACAATCATCTGCACAAACAGTTCGACGACGTTTGCAGCAGCATGGACTATCAGCTCGGAGACCGTGGCTGCGGTTACTCTTGACACTGCATCACAGACAGGAGCGCCTGCGATGGTGTACTCAACGACGAACCTGAGTGTACGAATGGAAAAACGTCATTTTTTTCGGATGAATCCAGGTTCTGTTTACAGCATCGTGATGGTCGCATCCGTGTTTGGCGGCATCGCGGTGAGCGCACATTGGAAGCGTGTATTCGTCATCGCCATACTGGCGTATCAACTGGCGTGATGGTATGGGGTGCCATTGGTTACACGTCTCGGTCACCTCTTGTTCGCATTGACGGCACTTTGAACAGTGGACGTTGCATTTCAGATGCGTTACGACCCGTGGCTCTGCCCTTCATTGCCGGCCGAAGTGGCCGAGCGTTTCTAGTCAGGAACCACGCGACCGCTACGATCGCAGGTTCGAATCCTGCCTCGGGCATGGATGTGTGTGATGTCCTTAGGTTAGTTAGGTTTAAGTAGTTCTAAATTCTAGGGGAATGATGACCTCAGAAGTTAAGTCCCATAGTGCTCAGAGCCATTTTATTTTTCTACTCTTCATTCCATCCCTGCTAAACCCTACATTTCAGCACGATAACGCACGACCGCATGTTGCAGGTCCTGTACGGGCCTTTCTGGATACAGAAAATGTTCGACTGCTGCCCTGGCCAGCACATCTCCAGATCTCTCACCAACTGAAAACGTCTGGTCAATAGTGGCCGAACAACTGGCTCGTCACAATACGCCAGTCACTACTCTTGATGAACTGTGGTATCGTGTTGAAGCTGCATGAGCAGCTGTACCTGTACACGCCATCCAAGCTCTGACTCAATGCCCAGGCGTATCAAGGCCGTTATTACGGCCAGAGGTGGTTGTTCTGGGTACTGATTTCTCAGGATCTATGCACCCAAATTGCGTGAAAATGTAATCACATGTCAATTCTAGTATAATATATTTGTCCAATGAATACCCGTTTATAATCTGCATTTCTTCTTGGTGTAGCAATTTTAATGGCCAGTAGTGTAGTTACATCTTTAACCACCCTCGTCTGATAAACTTTTTAGTTTCGGTGCTAAAGACCTAGCTGTCGTGCGCTCATGTATCATCGTCATCAGCGTCATCATCCAATGTTCGACAACGTCGACAGTCAGCCCTTTTCGCTCTTCAGCAGGTAAGTCGTCTGGCGCTTCGTCATACTAGAAGCAGAGGTTGGTATGCACAGCAAGCAGTACTGATTCTAGTATTCCACATGAATGGATTAGGAAAAATAGTGGGATACAAGCTGTTCCAGTTAAGTGAATACACACCTTACAGATGATTATCATCCATCCCAATACAAATGTCAGCGGAAAACTTCTTTTAGTGAGATCCAATAGCAATCCTCTGTTCGCTATAACAGTCCCAGACGCCAATGCTATGTCTGTTAAAATAGCTGGTACACCTAGAACTCTGAAATGTTTAACTCCCACTCCTCTTACAATAACATCCATTTAGAGATTTTAAAGGATCTTTCATTTTCTTATTTAATAATTTATTTCACCTGGCAAGATTGGGACCATCATACTCAGTTATGTCTAACCAATCCTAATAGAGTTAACAATGCAGTGTGTACTGCACATGAGCTGTACGTAACACACACCTCAAAAAAAGTTTTGCAACACCCACGTTCCCAGAACTCCTGAAGACAGACATTGACTGTGGATATCGTATCACAGACACAGTCTCATTGACTGTTCAGAGATGTCACTAAACCCAACCAAAGATGTAAACAACCATGCATGAGCAGCGCCTTCCACCAGGAAAGAGGTACACGGCTCGTGCTGTCTGTAGTTCAACCATGCCTAGACGGTCAATACAGCGGTTAGATCATGTCCGCATTGTCACTTTGTGCCAGGAAGGACTCTCAGCAGGGTAAGTGTCCAGGCGTGTCGGAGTGAACCAAAGCAATGTTGTTCGGACATGGAGGAGATACAGAGGGACAGGAACTGTCGATGACACGCCTCGCTCAGGCTGCCCAAGGGCTACTACTGCAGTGGTTCGCGGCTATCAACGGATTATGGCTCGGAGGAACCCTGACAGCAATGCCACCATGTCGAATAACGCTTTTAGTGAAGCCACAGGACGTCGTATTACGACTGAAACTGTGCGCAATAGGCTGCACGATGAGCAAATTCGCTACCGGCGTCCGTGGCGAGGTCCATCTTTACAACCATGATACCGTGCAGCGCGCTGCAGGTGGGCCCAAAAACATGCCGAATGGACAGGTCGGGATTGGCATCACGTTCTCTTCACCGATGAGTGTCGCAAATGCCTTCAACCAGACAATCGTCGGAGGCGTGTTTGGAGGCAACCCGGTCTGGCTGAACGCCTTACACACACTGACCAGCAAGTGCAGCAAGGTGGAGGTTCCCTGCTGTTTTGGGGCGGCATTACTTTGGGTCCGACGTACGCCGTTGGTGGTCATGAAAGACGCCGTAACCGCTGTACGATACATGAATACCATCATCTGACCGATAGTGCAAACATATAGGCAGCATATCTACATCTACATCTTCATCTACATCTACATTTATACTCCGCAAGCAGCTGGCCGCGGTGGCCGTGCGGTTCTAGACGCTGCAGTCCGGAACCGCGGGACTGCTACGGTCGCAGGTTCGAATCCTGCCTCGGGCATGGATGTGTGTGATGTCCTTAGGTTAGTTGGGTTTAAGTAGTTCTAAGTTCTAGGGGACTGATGACCTAAGATGTTAGGTCCCATAGTGCTCAGAGCCTTTTGAACCATACTCCGCAAGCCACCCAACGGTGTGTGGCGGAGGGCACTTTACGTGCCACTGTAATTACCTCCCTTTTCTGTTCCAGTCGCGTATGGTTCGCGGGAAGAACGACTGCCAGAAAGCCTCCGTGCGCGATCGAATCTCTATAATTTTACATTCGTGATCTCCTCGGGAGGTATAAGTAGGGGGAAGCAATATATTTGATACCTCATCCAGAAACGCACCCTCTCGAAACCTGGACAGCAAGCTACACCGCGATGCAGAGCGCCTCTCTTGCAGTGTCTGCCACTTGAGTTTGCTAAACATCTTCGTAACGCTACCACGATTACCAAATAACCCTGTGACGAAACGCGCCGGTCTTCTTTGGATCTTCTCTATCTCCACCGTCAACCCGATCTGGTACGGATCACACACTGATGAGCAATACTCTAGGTCGAACGAGTATTTTGTAAGCCACCTCCTTTGTTAATGGACTACATTTTCTAAGCACTCTCCCAATGAATCTCAACCTGGTACCCGCCTTACCAACAATTAATTTTATATGATCATTCCACTTCAAATCGTTCCGCACGCATACTCCCAGATATTTTACAGAAGTAACTGCTACCAGTGTTTCGCAGTCGAGCAGCCGACCCGAGCGGAACGCTGCTCTCTGCACCTGGCGTAGCTGCCCGCTGATAGCTCCTCGGAGTGGTCTCTAACAAGCTGCAACTGGCGTAGCTGCCAGTGACGCTCTACTGAGCGGCACGAATCCGCGCAAGCTGCTTAACGCTTTCGGGCGCTAAGTGGCAAGAGCTTCGGCTCCACTTCCTGCAACTTCGGTTGCAAATCTCCCCAGCGGGACTCTCCCGTTCTTTGGTAGGGTAATCTCAGTGTCAGGGGCCCGTTCACGTCGGATAACCCCGCGCACTGTAGGCCGCTCTCTTCAACCCGCGCTCTCTTGCGCCGCGCATTGCACTCCGCGCAGATAGGTCGTTGGGACGCCCCTCTTCTGTAGGAACACGATACACAGCGCTTTCGCTAAAAAGCAAATATTGTCGCTTCGTGAAAAGAGCAAAATTGTCGTGCATCCATCCTTCCCTATCCAAATAAATACTCCCGAAACAGCAAAGATGTCCGATCTTTCCTGTGCTTCCCCACCACTCACCCGCAGCAAAGCTGCAGCACAAGAGGCGGTAATGCCCGCTACTCCCGCCATCATTTCCGTCCCACTGTCTACCTTCCAAGAGCAGGTTGCCTTGAAGGACAAACAGATCGGGGAACAGCAGGAGCTGATCGCAGAGCTGATGGGCAGTGAAAACACACAGACAGAAACACCCACACCACACACACAGGCACCTGCTGAACAACAGAAGGACATGCCCCCTATTTCACCTCTGGCGGCCCAGGCACCGACGGAACCGGATCCAGAGGCGACAGAGGACACAACAAACACAGACGAAGACGGGCCGTGGCAGCAGGTCGGCCCAAGGCGCAAACAGCAGCCAACTACGCAGACAAGTGAGCCCACAAACTCACGAGGCAACGGCCGAGCGCTGCTGCCAACACCATCCACGCCGCGAACAAACAACAAAAACAACACAGGGACCAACACAAACAACCCTGTGACTGCAGCAACCACAAATATACAAGCAGCTACGCAGAACACAAACAACACCGCGACTGGCTTCCCACCGGTCATCATTCACAACTACGGAGACCTAAGTCTCCTAAACAAGGAATTTAACAATCAGCACAGCCCCACAACATACTACTCTAAGCTCACCGGGGAACACGCCGCACTGTACGTGGCGAACAAGGCAGACTACACAAATCTACTGGACTTTCTCAAAGAAAGGAAGGTAGAACACTTCACGTACAGGACAGTCCTGGAAAAGACACAGCAGTACGTGATAAAGGGGATAGACTCACGAACCCCGACCGACACAGTACACAATGAACTCTCTGCTTTCGGGTGGGAGTGCATTCGGGTAAACCGAATGTCAGAGTTCGGCACAGCAAGACCGTCTCATAACTACATGGCGGAATTGGCCGACACGGCCAAGTCCCGCGACCTGCTGAAGTTAAAGCTATTTCTTCACATGGTCGTCAATGTAGAGGTTTACAACATGCCGCGCACCCCCCAAACAATGCCACAACTGCTAGCGCTCTGCGCACGCGGGTATCAGGTGCGGTCTCGCACCCCGCTGCCGCATTTGCGCTGGCGGTCACACGACCCAACGCTGCAAACTCCCACACACAGCACCTCGCAAGTGCGCCAGCTGTGGTGCTGCCCATCCGGCAAACTACAGGGGGTGCATTGCTTACAAAGCAGCTCTGAGGCGCAAAATCGCGAAACATGCGAAACCTACCGCCATCACAGTTCCAAAACCGCCCCCGCGCCCCGTAAGAAGTGGAATATCCTTCGCTGGAGTGGTCGCTGGCAGCCCCAGCAGCGCGGGACGGCCAGAGGAGCCCCAGAGCTCAGAACACGCTCGGCAAACACCCCCAGCAACAGACACACAACAGACAAACACAACACCTGACACCAAACCCGCACCGGCCACACAACACGAAACCAGCAACAACACCACCCTACCCCCTGAGATCGCGAACTGCAGCCCACCACAGGCTACAGAAAACGCACCTACACAGGGACAACCACAGCGCCAGAGGAGGAGGAGGAGAAGGAGAAACAGCCGCAGCACGAGGAACACAACCACACCACAACAAATACACAGACAACAGGACACCAACACTCACGAATACAACCCGGACACCAACTCAACAACCCACATAACACACCCACTCACCACAGAGAATACACAGGCGCCCACAACTGCCACACGAACAGCCGACTCGCAGGCCAGCCCTCACCAAACGCCAACACTGGAACAAGCGGCCGCTAACACGACCAATAACTCGCAGGCCGACATGACCAACATTACGACAACATTCCAGAGAATAATGGAAACATTATTGCCCCGGACGCACGACCACCGAAATAGTCACGAAGATTAGGGGTTGTGTCTCACAACTCTTCATGCAGTTCATGTCGAGTACGCTCAACTGGACTAGCTTCCAAGCCACTATCACACCGCTTTTTACACTACTACATGGATAATACACCACACCATCCCCGAAACGCAGACTTAAACAATCTCACAGATCCTGTTTTGGAATGCCAACGGGATCGCAAGCAAAAAAGCCGAGATGGCCGCGTTCATGGAGCGAAAGGGTATCCGAATCGCTCTTGTGAACGAAACACTGCTTACGTCTCGCAAACAACTAAACTTCCCAGGGTATTGAGTCTATCGTACCGACCGAGCGGATGGCAGGAGGGGGGGGGGGGGGGGGGCGGCGGCACGACAATCATCATACACAGAGACATAGAACACACGAACATCGAGCTTCCAGCACTTGAAAGACTTGAGGCTACGACCGTCAGGGTCAAGTTTAACGGGGCCAACACCACACTGGTATCACTATACAACCCTCCTAAAAACATAGTAACACGTGATATCAGCACAGTACTCAACATAGCACCGCGGGTAATTGCCGCTGGAGACCTCAACGCAAAACACCCTGATTGGAACTCACGAATACGAACCTCCAACGGCAAGAAACTGTACGAACACGCACTAGGCCGAAACTACATTATACTTGGGCCGGACGTTCCCACGTTCTTGCCTACACAGGCTCGACATAGGCCAGACGTGTTAGACACAGCCCTCATAAAGGGCATCACACGCACACTCAACCTAACGGTTGAAAACGATCTGGACTCGGACCACATGCCTGTAATACTGCACATGGAAGAGACACTGCAGGACATTGACCCACGCAGGATGCTTAACTACAAGCGTGCGAATTGGACACTGTTCAAGGAAACGCGTGATAGTCGCATTCCTGACACTCACGAAATTAACAACACACAGCAAATCGATGAGGCTGTGGAGGCTCTCACAACTGCCGTCCAAGACGCAATGACTGACGCCATTCCATTTACAACACTCGACGGCCCTGCCCCTGGAAATCCTGGGCCTTATCTCAATGAGGAACCGCCTCAGGAGATACTGGCAGCGTACCAGGCGCCCGTTCTATAAACTGCACGTCAACAGACTCCAGGGCATAATACGGGATAAAATACAAACATTCAGAAACGAGCAATGGGGACAGAAACTCGCTGGGCTGGATACCACACGTCCTGGCGTGTGGCAGCTGGCCAAACACTTCACCAGAGAGAAACATTACATTCCCACGTTACAAGGACCAGACGGCCCGGCCTACTCCGCGACGGAAAAGGCAGAGCTTATGGCCATAACACTTGCAGCGTCCTTCATGCCGAATCTGGTTCCTCCAGACCCAGCATTTACACTTGAAACGGACCAGGAGGTTACACGACTTGTAGCCCAGCCCTCGCGCAACGAAATAAGACGTACTAGCACAAATGAAATCACATGGGCTATCAAGCACACCAACGCTAGAAAAGCCCCTGGACCTGATGGCATTCAAAACCGTGTCCTCCAGGAGTTCACGGATAAAGCCGTAGAATACCTCACACACTTAACGAATGCCATCCGGACACACCAACACTTCCCTGACCTTTGGAAGGCGGCCAAGGTCCTGATGTTCAGGAAGCCAGGGAAAGACTACTCCCTCCCACAAAATTACCGACCCATCAGTCTGCTGTGTTCGCTCAGCAAGATTGTTGAGAAGGTAATACTGAAACGTATCACTAGGCATTGCATCGCCAACGACACCCTAAGACCGGAGCAATTCGGCTTTAGGAATCACCACTCGACAACACAACTCCTCCGCGTAGTCGAACATATAACACACGGCTACAACATGAACAAAGCCACAGGGGCCGTGTTCCTAGACATCGAAAAGGCTTTCGATCGTCTCTGGCACAACGGACTCATACGCAAACTAAGCGAAGCTGGTTTCCCAGACGGACTCGTACGTCTCATACACTCATATCTCACGAACAGATGTTTCAACACTAACGTGCAGGATAAACAATCAACACAACACGGTATCCAAGCTGGAGTACCCCAATGGAGCATCCTAGGGCCAATCTTGTTTAACCTGTACATTAATGACTTCCCAGCGACACAAAACACGACGTTAGCCGTCTACGCGGATGACACAGCCATCCTCGCGCAAGACTGGAAACCGTCGAACATCAATTCACGAATTCAGACAGCACTCAGAACAGCTGAGCCTTGGTTGGAGCGATGGCGTATTAAAGTAAACGTCGACAAGTGCGAAGCAGTTCTGTTCACACGCAGACCGAAACTACTGCGCAAACACCAACACTGTAGACCAATAACACTACATACACGCCCAATAAGTTTCCGAGAGAAAGTCAGGTACCTTGGTGTCTGGCTGGACCGGAAACTTACATGGGGGGACCACATCGAATACGTTGCCAACCGAGCGCACGCGAGGCTCAAACAGCTCTACCCAATGCTCAACAGGGAAAGCGCACGAATAGGAGGGTGTCGAGGTCCTTATACATGACACTGATTAGACCTCTGATGACGTACGCAGCTCCCGTCTGGGGATATGCAGCTCCCACACGACTGCGCCGCCTGCAGATCATACAGAACAAGGTGCTACGAATCATTAGCAATGCTCCACGCTACACACGCACATCTTCACCATTAATACCGCCTTGATACCCTCAAGGAAGTATTCAAAAAACACGCCACACGACTATACAGGAACTCGAGACACTCGAACAATCCTTTCATCCTCACTCTGGGAAACTACGATCACAACCACAGGTGGAAACACAAGCGGCCAAAGACACTGCTAGCTAGGGCATAGCCACCTATGGTTAACTAACATACGCAAACAGCGACAAACGTCGTTAAGCCCCTGCATATCAGCAACACTGACTGGTAACTACCAGCTGCTATTAGAGCCGACGAACAGGCCACAGCAGGGACACCGACGAGCTCGCCCACAGACGCACGAACAATCTCCCAACACTCCCTCACACTGTGCCTCCGGTATTTCACCTATCGGACACAAGATCGATAGCAAACCTAACTGTTGCAGGTTGCTGACGCTGAACCAGGACTCTGTACCAGCACCCAGCGCCAGCCGCCGAGCAGCACAAACGCACAACGTCAAGGTATCGACATGCATGATACCCACTACTAACAAAGCCTATCCTTGCACGACCTATCGCAGGCAGCAAGACAGCCGCTACTGCTCTTGCCGCCCGACCTAACTTTCGCAGAGGTTTTTTTCCCTTGGCCCTTACCTTGGCACTTTTTTTCCTCTGCCCTTCAAACCGCTACCCTTCGTCAGATTTCGACCAATCTATCTCCAGATGAGCGCGTATTAATGGTTAATCCTAACCAGACGTACGCAAACATCGCAGTACCCACATCCTGCGACACCTCACTTTAGTGAATACTAACCCTTATGCAGAGATGGCAGTAGACCTTTTGTGTTGGCCATCATGCCGGTGTTTGTTCCGCTATCATATAATCATACAATAAAGGATCCTTCTTTCTATGTATTCGCAATACATTTCATTTATCTACGTTAAGGGTCAGATACCACTCCCTGCACCAAGTGCCTATCTGGTGCAGATCTCTCAGCATTTCGCTACAATTTTCTAATGGTGCAACTTCTCTGTATACTACAGCATCATCCGCGTAAAGCCGCCTGGAACTTCCGACATTATCTACTAGGTCATTTATATATATTGTGAGAGGCAATGGTCCCATAACACTCCCCTGTGGCACGCCAGAGGTTACTTTAACGTCTGTAGACGTCTCTCCATTGAGAACAACATGCTGTGTTCTGTTTGCTAAAAACTCTTCAATCCATCCACACAGCTGGCCTGATATTCCGCAGGCTCTTACTTTGTTTATCAGGCGACAGTGCGGAACTGTATCGAATGCCTTCCGGAAGTCAAGGAAAATGGCATCTACCTGGGAGCCTGTGTCTAATATTTTCTGGGTCTCATGAGCAAATAAAGCGAGTTGGATCTCATACGATCACTGTTTCCGGAATCCATGTTGATTCCTACAGAGCAGATTCTGGGTTTCCAGAAATGACACGATACGTGAGCAAAAATCATGTTCTAAAATTCTACAACAGATCGACGTCAGAGCTATAGGTCTATAGTTTTGCGCATCTGCTCGACGACCCTTTTGGATGACTGGGACTACCTGTGCTCTTTTCCAGTCATTTGGAACCTTCCGTTCCTCTAGAGACTTGTGGTACACGGCTGTTAGAAGGGGGGCAAGTTCTTTCGCGTACTCTGTGTAGAATCGAATTGGTATCCCGTCAGGTCCAGTGGACTTTCCTCTGAGTGATTCCAGTTGCTTTTCTATTCCATGTACACTTATTTCGATGTCAGCCATTTTTTCGTTTGTGCGAGTATTTAGAGAAGGAACTGCAGTGCGGTCTTCCTCTGTGAAACAGCTTTGGAAAAAGGTGTTTAGTATTTCAGCTTTACCGTGTCATCCTCTGTTTCAATGCCATCATCATTCCGGAGTGGCGAGGCATTCCTCTTCATGGACGACATTTCGCGCTCTCATCATGCTCATCTTGTGAATGACTTCCTTCAGGATAACTACATCGCTCGACCTGAGTGGCCAGTATATTCTCCAGGTATGCTCCCTATCGAACATGCCTGGGATAGATTGAAAAGGGCTGTTTATGAACGACGTGGCACATCATCCAATCTGAGGGATCTATGCCGAATCGCTGTTGAGGAGTGGGACAATCTGGACAAATAGTGCCTTTATGAACTTGTGAATTGCATGCCACGAGGAATACAGGCATTCATAAATGCAAGAGGACGTGCTGCTGGGTATTTGAGGTACCGGTGTGTACAGCAATCTGGACCACCACCACTGAAGGTCTCGCTGTGTGGTGGTACAACGTACAATGTGTGGTTTTCATGAGCAATAAAAGGGGCAGAAATGTTTATGTTGATCTCTATTCCAATTTTCTGTGCAGGTTTCGAAACTCTCGGAACCGTGGTGATAATAATAATGACCGTATGGCATTGGTGGCCGGGAGACTCCTTGCGGCGCGGTTCGGCCGCCGCTCCACAAGTTCTTTAACGCCACGACGGCGACTTGTGAGTGAATGAGGATGAAATGATGATGAAAGACACACAACACTCAGTCATCTCGAGGCAGAGAAAATCCCTGACCACGCCGGGAATCGAACCCGGGACCCCGTGCGCGGGAAGCGAGTACGCTACCGCAAGACCACCAGCCGCGGACACCGTGGTGATGAAAAACGTTTTTTGATGTGTGTAATAACAACAATAATAATAATAGTAAGAATGAATAATAATAATAGCTAAATAACAAATACCCGATATACAGTAGTGTTCTTAACATTATGTTAAAGAACTTCCTCATTACGTAGCGTAACTGTCGGTTCGCAATAATGACGTAGAGTAAGAAGGAATGAAATCTGAAGAATGAGTTGAATGATCCGGGAAACACCGAGAAATAATTGGGTAAGTCAGCAAATAAGGCAAAGTGAAAAAGGGAACACAGACAGCGATATTGTTGACAATGAAGCGGAGATACCGTTCTGCTGTTGGGCAAAAGAACGACAACTCTAATGTACCAAGAGGGATATTACGTCAATGATAACAGATAAAACTTTAATCTCCTATTGAAAGCAGAGAGGTTTTGAATAAGACGAAGCTTACTGGCTAGATTGTTCTGTATCTGAGTGGCTGACATTGTAAGGCGACAGACAGGAGCGGCTAGACTCGCGTTGGTTTGAGAGATGAAACGGTGCGAGTCCCAGCACAGAGGAGCATAGATCGTGAGGCGGTCCCGGCTATCTGTTTGATCAGCAGAAGACACATCAGCCTCGGCTGTTGGCGGAATACACAGGTTACGACGTAAGCCAGCTGTCAGATGAGCAGCAGGCTACTGGCAGTGGTTTCCACTAGGTGAGTGGTCGTTGCAGGTTCGCCTTTGGCGTGACGTGCCACCATGGCGAAAACTCAAACACAGCAAATTATTTCTTAGACGGCGCATATGTAAAATCCATACCAATAAAGATACAGTAGGGGCAATGGCATCACATGAAACAGGGAAATTTGACGAGAAAGCACATGTAAACGCCGACCCAATATATATATTATTACTATAGATAGTAACGATGGGAGCTATATTTAAGTATCGTTATTTAATTCCTTTAAAAATAACTTGTAAATGCTTTAAGCGATCTGAAAGAACAAAGTGACAACTGATCAGCACTATCAGGATACAGTTTAAGAATTTCTATTAAGGCAATACAATTTTAGTTATGAGTTACGAGATTGCATTGGTAGACCGAAGTCGGCAACACATTGTAACGGGACATCCTCCTCTAGCATTAGTTTTCCTTGACAGCAGTTGTCGATACGAGAATTATTTTTCGAATTTTGGACAGGTCAGTATTATCTCCTGCTACTTTTCAGAAAACTTTCATCTAATTTTATACAAAATATACTTTGAGCTAAAATGTATAAAAAGGAATTGCTTTATTTTCAATGTTACAATCGATAAATACTAGCTCTGAATGAACAGTTACAATTATTTTTATAGAACCATTTGATATTACGAATTATTTGGCACACTTAAAATTTCTATTGTTAGTTACGCAATCTAGTACTGTTTTCTATGTTTATTTCTGCATTCATTTGTGAAATAATACTCGAAATTAATAGAAATTCATTTGTCAAGAGAAGTTGTAAACCATTTAGAATATTGCAATTACCGCAAGTGGGTGTTAGAGCTGCACCTTTTTTAGATTGAAGTCAGCTGATAGGTATTCCTGCTTAAGGGAAGTCTCTTTAACGAAGGAACCACTTTTGACAAAGCTTAGGTATCCGAGTAATGAGGGAATTAGTATATTTCATCAAAATATACAAGGTATTAGAGATAAAGTTAGTGAACTGCTTATAGATGTTGACACTGAAATTATTGGTATATCTGAACACTTCTTAAATATGAAGATAATTCAGAGGCTTCCTTTACCAGGATACAGGTTGGCTGGCAGCTTTTCTAGGAGCTCTTTGCGGTGTGGGGGAGTAGCCATGTATGTGAAAAACGGCATCCAATTTGAGTCAATTGATGTTTCAAAGTACTCCACCGTAAAGGTGTTTGAATGTTGTGCAGGTGTGGTTAAATTTAGTGGAGCTAAGCTTCTAACTGTTGTTATTTATAGATCCCCAGACTCCGATTTCACTACATTTTTGCTAAAGCTAGAGGAGGTTCTTGGTTCACTTTATAGGAAATACAAAAAGTTAGTTATATGTGGTGACTTCAATATTAATTGTATAAGTGATTGTGCAATGAAAAGGATGCTGGTAGACCTCATTAATTCATATAATCTTATGCAAACCGTATTCTTTCCAGCGAGAGTGCAAGGGAACAGTAGAACAACCATAGACAACATTTTTGCTCATTCCTCATTACTAGAAGGGCATTCTGTTAGCAAACAGGTGAATGACCTTTCAGATCATGATGCACAAATTTTAACTCTAAAAGATTTTTGTGCTGCAACACGTGTTAAATATAGTCATCAGCTGTTTAGGAAAGCTGATCCAGTTGCTGTAGAGACCTTTGTAAACCTTATCAAGGATCAAGAGTGGCAAGATGTTTATAGCGCTGATACGGTAGACAATAAATATAATGCTTTTCTCAAGACTTTTCTCGTGCTCTTTGAAAGTTGATTTCCGTTAGAACGTTCTAAAACAGGGTAGTAGCACAAACAGGCAGCCTGGGTGGCTGACTAGAGGGATAAGAATATCTTGTAGAACAAAGTGGCAATTATATCAAAACGTTAGAAACAGTCAAAATCTAAATGCAGCACCCCATTACAAACAGTATTGTAAGGTGCTTAAAAATGTTATTAGGAAGGCAAAAAGTATGTGGTACGCAGGTAGAATAGCTAAGTCTCAGGATATAATTAAAACCATATGGTCAGTCGTAAAGGAAGTGGCTGTTCTGCAGAGACAGGTCGAGGATACAGAATCAGTGCGTAGTGGGAATATCCGTGTTACTGATAAGTCGCATATATGTACAGTATTTAATAATCACTTTCTGAATATAGCAGGAGAACTAAATAGAAACCTAGTCCCAACAGGGGATCATATAGCGCTCTTAGAAAAATGTATTCCGAGACTGTTACCTGGAATGCTCCTCCATGATGCTGACAAGAGGGAGATTGAGTTAATAATTAAATCACTAAAGATCAAGAACTCTCATGGATATGACGGGGTATCTAGCAGAATACTGAAGTATTGTTCTATGTATGTTAGCCCAGTACTTAGCCATATCTGTAACTTTTCCTTTAGGAGTGGTCGGTTTCCTGACTGATTAAAGTACTCGGTAGTGAACCTACTTTATAAAAAGGGGGACAGGGATAATGTTGACAATTTTAGACCTATTTCTATGCCATCGGTGCTTGCTAAAGTTATCGAGAAAGTTGTATATACAAGGTTACTGGAGCATTTGAATTCACATAATTTGCTGTCAAATGTTCAATTTGGTTTTAGAAATGGTTTAACAAATGAAAATGCTATATTCTCTTTTCTCTGTGAGATTTTGGACGGATTAAATAAAAAGTTGAGAACGCTAGGTGTTTCCTTTGATTTAACGAAGGCTTTTGACTGTGTTGACCACAAAATATTACTGCAGAAGTTGGACCATTATGGAGTAAGGGGAGTAGCTTACAACTGGTTCGCCTCTTACTTTAAGAACAGAAAGCAGAAGGTAATTCTCCGCAATATTGAGAGTGGTAGTGATGTTCAGTCCCAATGGGGCACTGTTAAGTGGGGTGTTCCCCAAGGGTCGGTGCTGGGGCCCCTGCTGTTTCTTATTTATATAAATGATATGCCTTCTAGTATTACAGGTGATTCAAAAATATTTCTGTTTGCTGATGGCACCAGCTTGGTAGTGAAGGATCTTGTGTGTAATACTGAAACAGTATCAAATAATGTAGTTCAGGAAAAGTTCGTGTCCGCAGCTCGTGGTCGTGCGGTAGCGTTCTCGCTTCCCACGCCCGGGTTCCCGGGTTCGATTCCCGGCGGGGTCAGGGATTTTCTCTGCCTCGTGATGACTGGGTGTTGTGTGATGTCCTTAGGTTAGTTAGGTTTAAGTAGTTCTAAGTTCTAGGGGACTGATGACCTCAGAAGTTAAGTCCCATAGTGCTCAGAGCCAGTTGAACCAGTTGAAAAGTTCGTGGCTTGTGGAAAATAATTTGATGCTAAATCACAGTAAGACTCAGTTTTTACAGTTTCTAACTCACAATTCAACAAAAACCGATATTTTGATCAGACAGAATGGGCATATTATAAGCGAGACGGAACAGTTCAAATTCCTAGGCGTTCGGATAGATAGTAAGCTGTTGTGGAAAGCCCACGTCCAGGATCTTGTTCAGAAACTAAATGCTGCTTTATTTACCATTAGAACAGTATCTGAAATAAGTGACACTTCAACACGAAAAGTAGTCTACTTCGCATATTTTCATACGCTTATGTCGTATGGTATTATTTTTTGGGGTAATTCTTCTGATTCAAAAAGGGTATTTTTGGCTCAAAAAAGGGCTGTTAGAGCTATATGTGGTGTAAGTTCGAGAACCTCTTGTCGACACCTATTCAATAGTCTGGGAATTCTGACATTGCCCTCACAGTATGTATTTTCTTTAATATCGTTTGTTGTTAGCAATATTAGCTTATTCTCAAGAGTTAGCAGCTTTCACTCAGTTAATACTAGGCAGAAATCAAATCTGCATATGGAATGCACTTCCTTGACTCTTGTGCGGAAGGGAGTTCAGTATTCTGCTGCATCCATTTTCAATAAGCTGCCACAAGAACTCAAAAATCTTAGCAGTAGCCCAAACTCTGTTAAGTCTAAACTGAAGAGTTTCCTCATGGCTCACTCCTTCTATTCTGTCGAAGAGCTCCTGGAAGAGCTAAAAAATTAAGCAAATTCCTGTGTTACATTGTTGATTTTCTTTATTTAAACTTACAACTTGTCGCCTGAATATGTTTTTTATATTTCATTTTATCTGTTTCTACTATAGTGTTATAATTTCATGTATTGACTCGTTCCATGACCATGGAGACTTCTCCTTAATTTGGTCCCACGGAACAATAAATAAATAAATAAATAAATAAATAGTAGTGAGCATGCCTCTGATGTAATCGGGCGTATTTTTGTATTTTGGGCGAAGAATGTAATTTCGGCTTTGTTAATGTGAAAATTTAAAAGACTGTCTAATATAATAAAATGTGACAAAATGTATTAACGGAACAACAAAAATTCTGCAACAACAATCCTCAATTTATTCAGATCAGTTCAGCCATGAGGACCTAAAATGTGAGAATTTCAGCTTCAAGAATCAGACTCTAGACAAGAAGAACTGGAGCCATCTCTTTGCAAAAAGCTAACTAGGAAGTTTATAGTAGTTTTCGCTCCTCTCAAATTTTTCATTTTTCATTTTGGTTATTGTGGACAATAACTGGAATTAAGTAGGAGGGTGGAAATTACAACATATACACTCCTGGAAATTGAAATAAGAACACCGTGAATTCATTGTCCCAGGAAGGGGAAACTTTATTGACACATTCCTGGGGTCAGATACATCACATGATCACACTGACAGAACCACAGGCACATAGACTCAGGCAACAGAGCATGCACAATGTCGGCACTAGTACAGTGTATATCCACCTTTCGCAGCAATGCAGGCTGCTATTCTCCCATGGAGACGATCGTAGAGATGCTGGATGTAGTCCTGTGGAACGGCTTGCCATGCCATTTCCACCTGGCGCCTCAGTTGGACCAGCGTTCGTGCTGGACGTGCAGACCGAGTGAGACGACGCTTCATCCAGTCCCAAACATGCTCAATGGGGGACAGATCCGGAGATCTTGCTGGCCAGGGTAGTTGACTTACACCTTCTAGAGCACGTTGGGTGGCACGGGATACATGCGGACGTGCATTGTCCTGTTGGATCAGCAAGTTCCCTTGCCGGTCTAGGAATGGTAGAACGATGGGTTCGATGACGGTTTGGATGTACCGTGCACTATTCAGTGTCCCCTCGACGATCACCAGTGGTGTACGGCCAGTGTAGGAGATCGCTCCCCACACCATGATGCCGGGTGTTGGCCCTGTGTGCCTCGGTCGTATGCAGTCCTGATTGTGGCGCTCACCTGCACGGCGCCAAACACGCATACGACCATCATTGGCACCAAGGCAGAAGCGACTCTCATCGCTGAAGACGACACGTCTCCATTCGTCCCTCCATTCACGCCTGTCGCGACACCACTGGAGGCGGGCTGCACGATGTTGGGGCGTGAGCGGAAGACGGCCTAACGGTGTGCGGGACCGTAGCCCAGCTTCATGGAGACGGTTGCGAATGGTCCTCGCCGATACCCCAGGAGCAACAGTGTCCCTAATTTGCTGGGAAGTGGCGGTGCGGTCCCCTACGGCACTGCGTAGGATCCTACGGTCTTGGCGTGCATCCGTGCGTCGCTACGGTCCGGTCCCAGGTCGACGGGCACGTGCACCTTCCGCCGACCACTGGCGACAACATCGATGTACTGTGGAGACCTCACGCCCCACGTGTTGAGCAATTCGGCGGTACGTCCACCCGGCCTCCCGCATGCCCACTATACGCCCTCGCTCAAAGTCCGTCAACTGCACATGCGGTTCACGTCCACGCTGTCGCGGCATGCTACCAGTGTTAAAGGCTGCGATGGAGCTCCGTATGCCACGGCAAACTGGCTGACACTGACGGCGGCGGTGCACAAATGCTGCGCAGCTAGCGCCATTCGACGGCCAACACCGCGGTTCCTGGTGTGTCCGCTGTGCCGTGCGTGTGATCATTGCTTGTACAGCCCTCTCGCAGTGTCCGGAGCAAGTATGGTGGCTCTGACACACCTGTGTCAATGTGTTCTTTTTTCCATTTCCAGGAGTGTAGTTACGACAGACTATAGCGAGATCTCGATGCAATCCGTAATGATATATGGGAGGCTCTCCTGAAGACCACACCTCCCCTCTCAGCACAGCAGCGCCCTCACACTGATGTCAATATAGTGTCGAACAAGCAACAGGTCTGCCCAGTTCGAGACCTCAGCTAAAGTAGTCACTGTCATAGAGTAAGACTAACGAGTAGTAAAAGTTTAAGATGAACCTGTGTGTTGTTAATGTTGGAAATTGTACCTCAAGAAAACAGTCTGTTAATCTCACAAGCTGCGACATTGTCGCGAAAAAACAGTGACCCGTATATGTAATAAGTTTCCTTTAATTTACGTCTATGGTCACAAACTTTTTGTTGACAGATTACCGGTTTCGGTCTTTAAAGACCATCATCAGATCTGCAGCAGAAAAGGGAAAAACATAGCTACACTCGCAAACTGTGTACAGCTTAAGAACAATACGTAGACCATACTGAAGAGTAGTACTGACAAAATTTACATTTGTGCGCTTTAAATATGAAGAGGCATATTGTTTCATAAAAACAAAGTCCTAATGTACTGCAGCCATAGTGGCATCGTCAAATGTTAAATGCGGAATCAGCACCAGCATCGTCAAATACATATAAATAACATCACATGCACGAGTCATGTTGTCAGTAGTACTACTGTTTAAAACAAGCTGCCGTAGAGTAGCCACAAGATGTTTGTGTTATAACTTCACCAGTCTGTTAATCTGTGCATCAAGTGATGCTTTAATAGTCAATAACAGCATTAACTCACCAACCCAGTTGCACATACATGTGTCAAAATTAAGTAAATCTTTTATTAATTTGTGTAATGAATTTAACTAATATTTCTGATGTTTCAGTACTGAGCAACCAAAGAACCCACGTTTGTGGGCGGACGACTGTAGTTTCGTCTGATCACGACATTAAGATCATCCTTCACGAGCTATCGGCAGCAATCTCTAACCGCAGCGTCCTGCGCCGACCCCAGGTCTTTTCGATACTTCGTTCAAAGAGTTACGTTAGGCAAAGTTTCCGTGTGTGCTACAGCGCCGGTCCGCGTGTTGCGGGTGTTGCTGGCCGCAAGGCTGTCAACCTGTGGGCAAACTCGTGGCAGGGGAGGCTGTAAGCCTGTCAGCAGTCAGCAAGTGTCAGCTCACTGCACCTTACCCACCTCCCGCAGGTGGCAGCGGAGGTCCTGTCAGCTTCCGCAACATCGGCAAGTTTCTGCCGATCCAGTCAGTATTTGCGGATGACGCTGTTTTGTTTGTTTCTGACCCAAAAGCAACTCAAATCGCTTGATACGGGCAAGTCTTCCGGCCCAGATTGTATACCGATTAGGTTCCTTTCAGATTACGCTGATACAATAGCTCCCTACTTAGCAATCGTATACAACCGCTCGCTCACCGATAGATCTGTACCTACATATTGGAAAATTGCGCAGGTCGCACCAGTGTTTAAGAAGGGTAGTAGGAGTAATCCATCGAACTGCAGACCTATATCATTGGCGTCGGTTTGCAGTAGGGTTTTGGAGCATATACTGTATTCAATCATCATGAATCACCTCGAAGGGAACAATCTATTGATACGTAATCAGCATGGTTTCAGAAAACATCGTTCTTGGGCAACGCAGGTAGCTCTTTATTCGCACGAAGTAACGGCCGCTATTGACAGGGGATCTCAAGTTGATTCCGCATTTCTAGATTTCCGGAAAGCTTTTGACACCGTTCCTCACAAGCGACGTCTAATCAAGCTGCGGGCCTACGGGGTATCGTCTCAGTTGTGCGACTGGATTCGTGATTTCCTGTCGCAGTTCGTAGTAATAGACGGCAAATCGTCAAGTAAAACTGAAGTGATATCGGGTGTTCCCCAGGGAAGCGTCCTGGGATCTCTGCTGTTCCTGATCTATGTAAATGACGTGGGTGACAATCTGAGCAGTTCTCTTAGGTTGTTCGCAGATGATGCTGTAATTTACCGTCTAGTAAGGTCATCCGAAGACCAGTATCAGTTGCAAAGAGATTTAGAAAAGATTGCTGTATGGTGTGGCAGGTGGCAGTTGACGCTAAATAACGAAAAGTGTGAGGTGATCAACATGAGTTCCAAAAGAAATCCGTTGGAATTCGATTACTCGATAAATAGTACAGTTCTCAAGGCTGTCAATTCAACTAAGTACCTGGGTGTTAAAATTACGAAAAACTTCAGCTGGAAAGACCAAATAGATAATATTGTGGGGAAGGCGAGCCAAAGGTTGCGTTTCATTGGCAGGACACTTAGAAGATGTAACAAGTCCACTAAAGAGACAGCTTACACTACACTCGTTCGTCCTCTGTTAGAATATTGCTGCGCAGTGTGGGATCCTTACCAGGTGGGATTGACGGAGGAGATCGAAAGGGTGCAAAAAAAGGGCAGCTCGTATTGTATTATCACGCAATAGGGGAGAGAGTGTGG
This sequence comes from Schistocerca serialis cubense, assembly GCF_023864345.2. Taxonomy (NCBI): domain Eukaryota; kingdom Metazoa; phylum Arthropoda; class Insecta; order Orthoptera; family Acrididae; genus Schistocerca; species Schistocerca serialis. The sequence continues at coordinate 13,558,691 of NC_064646.1, forward strand.
TAGATATGATACGCGAGTTGGGATGGAAGTCATTAAAGCAAAGACGTTTTTCGTCGCGGCGAGATCTATTTACGAAATTTCAGTCACCAACTTTCTCTTCCGAATGCGAAAATATTTTGTTGAGCCCAACCTACACAGGTAGGAATGATCATCAAAATAAAATAAGAGAAATCAGAGCTCGAACAGAAAGGTTTAGGTGTTCGTTTTTCCCGCGCGCTGTTCGGGAGTGGAATGGTAGAGAGATAGTATGATTGTGGTTCGATGAACCCTCTGCCAAACACTTAAATGTGAATTGCAGAGTAATCATGTAGATGTAGATGTAGATGTAGATGTAGAAAAGAACTTCACCACAGAATGCAGCAACTGGACAGAGGAAATATGACAGTAGTGCTGAAAACTGTTTACACTAAAACCAAAATGATGTGGTGTTGATAGGGGAACAGTAAATAAAAACAGTTGACGAATTTTTACACTAAGGATAACTGAAAATAACAAACTGAAGGACGCTGAAAGAATTTAGAGGAGGATTGTAATGGCTGGAAGGTCATTTGATGAAGTCATTACTATATTCAAAAATAAACTGCCAACGTACCAAGTCCAAACATAAAAGGAAAGACAGGAGTTGAGGACGTGATAGTACTACGAAGATGAGCTGCGTATATAGCAAACAAAATTATAGGCCATTATGTATTGTACTCCTCGTGACCTAGAGGCCGACGTAATGGAAGATGGATCGACAACTTGTATTATTGCACCTTTTTAGAGTATATATACGAGGGTTGGGACTTCAATAGCGGCAACTATTTATTTCCAGATCGCACAAAATAGATATGTGTTTCAAAGTTTTACAGACCTTCAAAGTAGTCACCAGCATTGTGTATAACCCGTTGCCAGTGATGTAGAAGTCGTAGGATACTCTTAGCAGTGCCAGTTGTGTTGACAGTTCGAGCGGCGCGGTCTATTGACCGACGAATTTGTAGCAGTTCTGAAGCGAATGCCGTGGAGTGTTTCCTTCAGTTTAGAAATCAAGTTGAACTTACGAGGGCTTAAGTCAGGGGAGGGCAGTAGGTGGTATAGCACTTAGCAGCCCCGTCAGTCAAACACATTAGTAACAGCTTGCACTTTACGTACTGGAGCATTGTCCTGCAAAATGATGGTCAGGTCCTGAAGAAAGTGTCATCACTTCTGTCTCTAAGCTGGTCGTAGGCTGTGTTTCAAAAATGAACAGCATAGAGACAGAAGTGATGACACTTTCTGCAGGACTTGACCATCGTTTTGCAGGACCATGTTCAAGCACGTATAGCGCGAGTTCTTACGGATTTGTTTGACCGATGGGGCTGCTAAGTGTTACACCACTTGCTGCACTCCTCTCACTTAAACCCTCGTTAGTTCAACTCGATTTCCAAACTGAAAGAAACACTTCACGGCATTCGCTTCAGAATTGCTACAAATTCGTCGGGCAATAGACCGCGTCGCTCGAACATTCAAAACAACTGGCACTGCTAAGAGTATCCTACGACTTCTACATCACTGGCAACGGGTTATACACAATGCTGGTGACTATTTTGAAGGTCAGTAAAACTTTGAAACGCGTATTTTTTTTACAAGCTGTAAATAAATAGTTGCCACTATTAAATTCCCAACCCTTATATATATATATGGCGAATTCTGCCCAGAAATGGAAGACGTGAAGAAAATAACTCTAGCAATTTTTCTGTGAGTGCGTCTTGTTCTTCCAATAGGCTTTTATTCTTTCTGAAAAGGCTTGTTTATGCTTACCCGACCACTTTGGTCTGTGCCGTTTTTCTTTTGATTGCTCTGATATAACATCCCATTTGTCTACTTTGTGTCTGAAGGTGTCTCTTTCTAGAATGTCGGCTGGTATTATGTTTGCATTATTTAGGTCGTTTCGAATTTCATCTAGCCAAGGTGCGGAATTCTTAAGTGATGTTGCATAATCTATTATTCTCTTCGTCATTCGATTTTCTCGTAGTCGGCTGAGATGGCCAAAGAATTTCGTTTGCCTTTTCCTAATATCAATTTCGATGTTAGAAACTTTTCTGTTGTTTTATTTGATTGTAGATTTATTGTTGAAACTGTGCATATGAAGTACATGACAGATCAATAGCACAAGTTATTCTGAGGTACCACGTATCGATCCATGATGAAACACCCTCAATAGAACGCGGTGCGGCCTCCACGGGCGGCGACACAGGCGCTGACTCTGGTATCCATTCGATCGCACAATCGAGTGAACCAAATGAACCTTTGAAGAGGCGTGAATGTTTCATGACTCCTTATGAGCTTTCAGTTCGTATCTCCAAATCTCAGGTTCGTATGGCACGGTAACTTTGAAAAAGTTTCGAAGGTTTTGGTTTTCTTAAAATATTACGATATACGAGAGGTAGTCATAAGGTTTTAATTACCACATCGAAAGAATAAAGTTAAGTAATTAATGTTTTTTTATGACTGTTGGTACATGCCAGCAGCGCTATACCTTGAAGTCCCCGCGGCACGGTACCTAGCAGTCGGAATGGCGGTTATCGCTCAAACAACCAGTTTTTTGTTATATCTTTCTTTTCACGTCAGTTTAAGCTGACTGTTAAAACCGCTCAAAATAACATGCGTCTGGAATAACCGATTTTCGGTTTTTTATTCCGATAATTTCCTGTAATAGACGTAGATATCGAACAACGATTGAGAAATTTCGACTCTCTCAGTTTCAGGATGCATAGAATCAAAGTATTAAATTAAATGGGCGAATAAAACAAAACGTAGTCTGTCCACCATTAGTTTGTTTTCTCGAAAGGTGAAAAGTCGTTTAATAATATGAAATATCGCCAGGATTCTGCTATTGATTCTAATTTCAAGGGCTACAAGCAGATAAAGATATATTTTATAGAAGCAGGCAGTAGATCACCTACTTTCTATTTTTATTCTATACTACTGAAAGGAGCCTACTGAGGCAAACTTGTATTGGCACCCGAATATGATAATAATATTAATGTAAATTAAAATGAAATTAATATGTTATAAACGATGTATGTCTCTGATAGGCTTTATAATGCGGATTGCTGATTGTGCACGACCGCAGAGCCAAAGATGTTGTTTGTGGTCTGAGATTGTAGAGTTGGAGTAACACGAGTGTTTGACGCGCAGTTGTGGATAGGTGTCTGTAAGCGAAAAAGGTTGGAATAGACAGTTTCTGTGGTGTGCTCTGTGAAGTCACTAAGGGTTAGATTAATGTAGGAATTACGAGAGCCGGCCATTGTGGCCGTGCGGTTCTAGGCGCTTCAGTCTGGAACCGCGTGACCGCTACGGTCGCAGGTTCGAATCCTGCCTCGGGCATGGATGTGTGTGATGTCTTTAGGTTAGTTAGGTTTAAGTAGTTCTAAGTTCTAGGGGACTGATGACCACAGGTGTTAAGTCCCATAGTTCTCAGAGCCATTTGAACCATTTTTTTGAATTACGAGAACATGTAAGCAGCAGTCTTCTCGCAAGCAAGGTAAAGATGATAAATGTTGATGATTCTCGTTTTGCCAGCGCGTTAGTGTAGATGAGTTAGCTGATAAGTTTGTAATTGTTGAGTAACCCCAGAATGTACGTAAAATGATTTGATGGGAAGGATAGTTAGATATTTACCTAAGATTGGTTAAAGCAGGTATATATAATTTGATGATTTATATTTATGTTTTTTTAGTGGGGTTAGATAATACTTGCTGTATAAATCTCATTGTTTGTAGTAAAAAGGACGTAATTTCTCTGAGTAAAGTAATTTCAATTGTCAGATGTTCTGAAAAGCCCGACTTAACTAGGAATACAATTTTACTAAAAAATCTGTGTTAGTAGTTCACCACAATCAGTACCGCCTCCCTCTCCATGTCATATGTTTTTCAAAGACGTTAGAATGTTGCTTAAATGTTTTCGTTTATCGGCCCAAAGAATTTCATGTGCATTTCAAGGCATTACTGTCAGCATTGCACACCGCTGAGCCTGTAGCTACCATATTTTTATATTTTATGAGACCAGAATATATCGCGCTCCACTGTTACTGCTTTTGGGGTAAGACAATTCAATTTACTTGTTATGTGCACAGGGACCAAAGTTATCAGTACTGAACAGAGCGAGAGGATTCAGTGCCTAAGGGGCTGAATGTATTTTGCTGTGACTGTATTTCTTCACTGGTATTGGGAGTTGCATTGCCCAATCAATTTGATTAAACTTTTGCTAACAATAACACAGAGTAAATACAGCACTTGCAGTTACAACACTCTACACGGTAGCTCCAGGGGTGTATCTATTCCATAGTCACGCATTCATTCTATGCATCACAAAGCAGATTAAGTGAGACAATTTAATTTATTTGTTTTGTGCACGGGCACTCACTTAAGTATTCCAGAATAGATTATTTTAAAGAACGTTGCACTATGAATGAATTGTTGTTAAGTTTTTGATTTATCACTGTCTCCTTAATTTCCTTCCTCTTTCATTATTTAATAGAAATGACAGATAAATCTTTAATTTTTTAAAGCAAATGAAGCACTGAACTTCATTGCTACATCATTTCATAAAAATGTTCCCAGACTAGGGTTGGTGCCATTCTGCAATACAACGGATGTCCGGCGACAACAGCGAAAAGCTACCATATAGAACAGGTGGGTGCAAATCTTGCACACTGCACTTACACGCTTACTTAACCCACAATACATGACAACAGGCACAATGCTGCACCAATTCTTACACCACATGTTTGCTGCTCGTTTTTGTCAGCATTGTTTTTAAAATAGTTCTACAAATAATGCACTATTTCAACCAAAGCAAATTTTACGGATAAAAATTAATCTTTTTTAAAAAAAAAACGTTGAGAGAGGAGAAGTTACTCTCTCACCTTTTTTTCGTATATGGAAAAATTGTTACAAGTTTTACTACAACCTGAGGCACCTTGAGTGAGACTCTAGAAAGTTAACGGCCTGAGCAGATGTTGATGGAGCCTGGTACGGCGCTAAAGCATGAGGTATTTTTAATTTTATTAACTCACAGAATCGGTATGTTTGAAGTTGAAAGCAATTGGCGGCGAGCCCAACCCCTCAGTAAATCTTACCGGACAGGCCCACAGCCATACAGGGAAGACAGAGCAGCCCCTCATCGAGACAGGTCTCCAGCAGAACAATGCTGCAATACCTGCATTGACGCCAGCCGAAAGCTGGTCTGGGGATGATGGACTGAAGGGACGAGTCTACAAAGAGGAGTTGTTAACCAGGCATTGTGTGCAGAACCACACGTAATAAAAATTCACAAGTTTCTGTGTTTGCTGATACTGCAAATAGGCCTGTGATCCCCTTCTATCAGCCACCTCAGTTGTATAAGAAACTCCAGCGTCTAAGAAACTTTTAGAGATAGAATCTTTATTACACCTCATAGTTAGGACTAACAAGCTCCAAGGCAAAGGCGATTTAGATACAGATCTATAAGATTGTATCTGTTCACTTGGAAAGCGACGTGACTTCAGAGAAAAACATCTTCCCCCCCTGTCAAAAAAAAGCCAGTAATTGGCGATTTCCTTTTTTTTCCAGAGACGCAGGTTTCGTAACTCTTGTCCTGGTTCAACATGAGTTTGTGCTGTCGTGTGGGAGAGGAGATTTAGCACCTCTAGAGCCCTATAATTGGCTCAAGAAGGTGTGAAGGTGGTGTCGTTGGTGCACTTTGTGGGAAAACGGATTCTTTTCTGAAGAGGTGCGAGGCACTCGGGTGCTGGTCTTTGGTCTAGTAGGGGACTTCTGTTCGACGCTCTGGTATGTGTGTTTGATCCTTGGGACCTGTTCTGAGACTGATTTCACTTGCAAGTAGTTTAGACTGGGGAGCCTGTGGTGAAGTTCTTTCGTTTTTGGTTTACTAGTCTTGACGTTTGGTATCTTTGTGCGCTCTGTCGTATAAATGAGCAAAATTGGTCCTTGGTACGACCAGCCAATAGGTGGGTCACACCCTGAAATCTGCCGTGATTTAAGGGCTCTGCTGTTGAGTAAATTGCGATACGTCTGCCTGATCGCTAGACCGTGAGATTTTTGCATTTCGTTCGTGGCCGCGATCGATTCACAGGTGCCACGTCACGTCTCACCTCCGCCTCACCCATTTCGCCAGCTGCAAGTTACATTGCTGCACGAAGCAAACAGGGTAATGTACTGCTGATCCGGCATTGTCAGGGCCCACAGATCTCAATGGCCACTTGCTCTCAGCTGCACCTGTGTAGTGAAACCACAGTAAATTTAATCAATCAAAGTCTGCTTAGCGTCAGATCAATTCAGATTTCGTTTTCCACATTTTTTAGGACCAGGGTACTGGACTCACTTCTGCCACCCAGGATTCTTGTCCATTGTGGTCTTTAACCATCTGTTAGTTGTCTAGGTATTCAGTCAATAACTTGTTCAGCATAATTTATGTCTGTTTCGGGAAAATAAATGTTAGTAAACTAAATTTTGCATACATTCTCAATCATTTTATATGGTCAACCCCATGGATTAATGTCCAACGTTTATTTACAAACAAAAAATTTAGTATTGCTGCTATGGCTAATTGATATTTCGTTTTGTTTCTGCTATGTACTAATAAAAATAAAAAACACCTGTTATGATCGAGACCAAATAAATACCGGAAAATTCCGGTTTTTCGGAAGTAATAATCATGGTATCTGTTATAACCGATCGGTTTTCCTCACCCCCACCTAGCACTGCGCTAGAGAAGTCAGATCAAAATGCGGCAGTCCGTCGATACAGTAGAAAATCGTTTAGTTATTCGTTTACTGCGTGTGGCGGGAGAAACGGTAGCAACAATCGATGCTGATCTAGTGGATGTGCACGGCAACAATACACTAGCATATGAAACTGTGTTTATATGGCGTGAGCTCTTCCAGTGTGGTGAAACAAGTCCGAGTGGTGAATAACGAAGTGGCAGACCATCTCTCTGTTAGGACCAGGAATAGCAAGAGGAGGCTCTGACCCTCTTAAAGACGTGCGATAGTGGAGAAAGTGAAAAATTATTTACGGATCAGTTTCCAACAACCCTGCACGACATCTGACGGAGTGTGGCGGAGGGTACCTCTGGTATCACTAACTGGTCGCCATCTTCCCTGTTCCATTCGCGAACGGTGTATGCGAAAAATGATTGTCGGTAAGGCTCTGTATTAGTGGTCATTTCGCGAGACGTATGTGGGAGGAAATAACATTTTGTGCAACTCTTCCCGGAAACTGCTCTCCCGAAATTTCAATAGCAAACCTCTCTGTGATGCACAGAGCCTCTCTTGTAGGGTCTGCCACTGGAGTTTGTTGAGCATTTTTGTAAGGCTTTCGCGCCAGTTAAACGATCCCGTGACGAAACGCGCCACTCTTCTTTGGATGAGCGCTAGTTGTTCTATCAGCTCGTCCAGTACTCAAGAACGGTAGAACAAGCACCTCTTCCGTGGATGAGCTGCACTTCCGTAAGATTCTTCCTACGAATTCGTCTCGCCTCTGCTTTTTCTACCATTTGTTTTATGTGGTCATTCCACTTAAGGTCGCTGCGGATAGATACTCTTAGATATTTTACAATAGATACTGTTTCCAGCAATGTGTCAGCAACAGTGTAGTTGCACAGTACTGAATTTCTTTTTCTGTTGTGGGCAGTGTGTTAGACTTTGTGCTGTTTCTCCTGGGTGGACTTGGGTTTAAAAAAATCCAAACTAAATATGGCTCTGAGCACTATGGGACTTAACGCCTGAGGTCATCAGTCCCCTAGAACTTAGAACTACGTAAACCTAACGAACCTAAGGACATCACACACATCCATGCTCGAGGCAGGATTCGAAACTGCGACCATAGCGATCGCGCGGTTCCAGACTGTAGCGCCTAGAACCCCTCGGCCACCACAGCCGGCAAACTAAATATTACAATAAATTTTATAAATAATCGACAAGTACGCCAAAGAAGAAGAGATAGAACTACAATCGACATGTTGTTATTCTATGGACTCTTGCGCTTCTATGCATGAACTATCTTTCCTTTGTCTTTCACTTACCTGCTTGGATTCGGACCCACGACGACGTCCTGGTGTAAAGCTTATATTGCTGTACCAGCTGATAATGTAAGTTGTACTTACAACCCGGAAAATATGATGGTTATTTTGTCAAAAGAATTTGTGTATGTGGTCAATTAATTGGTAGTCTGATGCCTGGATTGTCTGAAGTAGATATGGGCCTTAACAAAGAATTTTCATTGCTAGGCGCCATCTTAGAAAAATGTTTAACATTTTTCTTTTAGCTCATCTACGAGACGTGCCGTCGGTTAGGACAATTAACTTTATCTCACATCCCACTAGACCGTAGACAGCTCCTTATAATTTAACAATTTTACTTACAGATTTTCTTTATATAACGAGATACCATCCCAGGCAGAAAAGGTCTGGTCACAGAATTCTATTTCCATTATAGGAATTCATTTGTAGATGCTACTCTTGTTTCTTATATTGGGTAATCGAGATGAAACCACGATGTTAAGTTACGTATTGCAGTAGTGTACATCGAACAGACATGGCAAATATTCTCTGGTGCAATAAGCACACGACTTCTCACAAGCCTGGAATAATATCTGTAGCGTTGGGTAAATAAGAAAAGGACAATTAACTATCAACGATTACGTAACTAACCTGAGAACTGAGCTAGTTTACAGAGTGCTTATTCACGTCGGGCTAACTTAAACAACATATTACACTTTTAATAATATTCCTACATTAGTTATTTCCCTTTTATGCTGAGCCATTGTATTAATGTGTGTTTCTTTTTTTTATATAAGTCACGGATCATATTCGTTCTATTACATTACACTGATATCGAAGAAAAAGAGTCACAAATAAGTTTTATTTTATTACATTACAACTTATTTACGTCCAGGGTCAACTGCCAATCCCAGCGCCATTCATCAATACTCGGTAGGCCCTTCTGCAAATCGTTACTGTCTTCTGGGGATGCTACATTCTTATAGACAACCGTACCAACTGCAACAGTCTTAAAGAGCTCCCTACGGTTTCTACAAGATCATCTATATACAGCGTAAACAGTAACAGTCCTGTCACGATTCCGTGGATTACTCCCGAAATTACTTTTTTACATGTGTCGATTTTGTTCCGCTAAGATCGACGTGTTGAGTTCTGCCTGCAAGGAAGTCTTAATCGCAGTCGCAAATCTGACTCGACACTCGGTAAGCTCGTGGTTTTTTAATTAAACGGCAGTGTGGGACCATGTGAGTTGCCTTCTTGAAGTCTGCATCAACCTGAGTACCCATGTCGACAGCGCTGTGGATTTTATGGAGAAACAAAGAGAGCCGAGTTTCGCAAGATCCGCTTGCGGAATCCTCGTTGATTTTTATAGTGGAGATTTTCGTTCTCCAAAAATGTCTGAACACGAGAGCGTAAATGTGTTCCGTAATTCTACAACAGATTGTCATCAGCGATATAAGCCTACATTTGCATGTACTACGACCGTTCTTCAAAATGCTAAAGGCCTGCGCTCTTTATCAGCCTGCGCTTTTGACCAGTCGCTAGGTACCCTTCGTTGCCCACGGCCTTTCCGCGGTAGTAACAACAGTTCCAGTCAGATCACCGAAGTGGTTTTGAGTATGGCTAGCACTTGGCACTCTCCATTGGCAAAAGATTCCGGAATAGTCCCCCATTCGGATCTCCGGGAGGGGACTGCCAAGGGGGAGGTTACCATGAGAAAAAGATTGAATAATCTACGAAAGGATAACGTTCTACGAGTCGGGGCGTGGAATGTCAGAAGCTTGAACGTGGTAGGGAAACTAGAAAATCTGAAAAGGGAAATGCAAAGGCTCAATCTAGATATAGTAGGGGTCAGTGAAGTGAAGTGGAACGAAGAAGAGGATTTCTGGTCAGATGAGTATCGGGTAATATCAACAGCAGCAGAAAATGGTATAACAGGTGTAGGATTCGTTATGAATAGGAAGGTAGGACAGAGGGTGTGTTACTGTGAACAGTTCAGTGACCGGGTTGTTCTAATCAGAATCGACAGCAGACCAACACCGACAACGATAGTTCAGGTATACATGCCGACATCGCAAGCTGAGGATGAACAGATAGAGAAAGTGTATGAGGATATTGAAAGGGTAATGCAGTATGTAAATGGGGGCGAAAATCTAATAGTCATGGGCGACTGGAATGCAGTTGTGGGGGAAGGAGTAGAAGAAAAGGTTACAGGAGAATGTGGGCTTGGAACAAGGAATGAAAGAGGAGACAGGCTAATTGAGTTCTGTAACAAGTTTCAGCTAGTAATAGCGAATACCCTGTTCAAGAATCACAAGAGGAGGAGGTATACTTGGCAAAAGGCCGGGAGATACGGGAAGATTTCAATTAGATTACATAATGGTCAAACAGAGATTCCGAAATCAGATACTGGATTGTAAGGCGTACCCAGGAGCAGATATAGACTCTGATCACAATATAGTAGTGATGAAGAGTAGGCTGAAGTTCAAGACATTAGTCAGGAAGAATCAATACGCAAAGAAGTGGGATACGGAAGTACTAAGGAATGACGAGATACGTTTGAAGTTCTCTAACGCTATAGATACAGCAATAAGGAATAGCGCAGTAGGCAGTACAGTTGAAGAGGAATGGACATCTCTAAAAAGGGCCATCACAGAAGTTGGAAGGAAAACATAGGTACAAAGAAGGTAGCTGCGAAGAAACCATGGGTAACAGAAGAAATACTTCAGTTGATTGATGAAAGGAGGAAGTACAAACATATTCCGGGAAAATCAGGAATACAGAAATACAAGTCGCTGAGGAATGAAATAAATAGGAAGTGCAGGGAAGCTAAGACGAAATGGCTGCAGGAAAAATGTGAAGACATCGAAAAAGATATGATTGTCGGAAGGACAGACTCAGCATACAGGAAAGTCAAAACAACCTTTGGTGAAATTAAAAGCAACGGTGGTAACATTAAGAGTGCAGCGGGAATTCCACTGTTAAATGCAGAGGAGAGAGCAGATAGGTGGAAAGAACACATTGTAAGCCTCTATGAGGGTGAAGATTTGTCTGATGTGATAGAAGAAGAAACAGGAGTCGATTTAGAAGAGATAGGGGATCCAGTATTAGAATCGGAATTTAAAAGAGCTTTGGAGGACTTACGGTCAAATAAGGCAGAAGGGATAGATAACATTCCATCAGAATTTCTAAAATCATTGGGGGAAGTGGCAACAAAACGACTATTCACGTTGGTGTGTAGAATATATGAGTCTGGCGATATACCATCTGACTTTCGGAAAAGCATCATCCACACAATTCCGAAGACGGCAAGAGCTGACAAGTGCGAGAAATATCGCACAATCAGCTTAACAGCTCATGCATCGAAGCTGCTTACAAGAATAATGTACAGAAGAATGGAAAAGAAAATTGAGAATGCGCTAGGTGACGATCAGTTTGGCTTTAGGAAAAGTAAAGGGACGAGAGAGGCAATTCTGACGTTACGGCTAATAATGGAAGCAAGGCTAAAGAAAAATCAAGACACTTTCATAGGATTTGTCGACCTGGAAAAAGCGTTCGACGATATAAAATGGTGCAAGCTGTTCGAGATTCTGAAAAAAGTAGGAGTAAGCTATAGGGAAATACGGGTCATATACAATATTTACAACAACCAAGAGGGAATAATAAGAGTGGACGATCAAGAACGAAGTGCTCGTATTAAGAAGGGTGTAAGACAAGGCTGTAGCCTTTCGCCCCTACTCTTAAATCTGTACATCGAGGAAGCAATGATGGAAATAAAAGAAAGGTTCAGGAGTGGAATTAAAATACAAGGTGAAAGGATATCAATGAACGATTCGCTGATGACATTGCTATCCTGAGTGAAAGTGAAGAAGAATTAAATGATCTGCTGAACGGAATGAACAGTCTAATGAGTACACAGTATAGTTTGAGAGTAAATCGGAAAAAGACGAAGGTAATGAGAAGTAGTAGAAATGAGAACAGCGAGAAACTTAACATCAGGATTGATGGTCACGAAGTCAATGAAGTTAAGGAATTCTGCTACGTAGGCAGTAAAATAACCAATGACGGACGGAGCAAGGAGGACATCAAAAGGAGACTCGCTATGGCAAAAAAGGCATTTCTGGCCAAGAGAAGTCTACTAATATCAAATACCGGCCTTAATTTGAGGAAGAAATTTCTGATAATGTACGTCTAGCGTACAGCATTGTATGGTAGTGAAACATGGACTGTGTGAAAACCGGAACAGAAGAGAATCGAAGCATTTGAGATGTGGTGCTATAGATGAATGTTGAAAATTAGGTCGACTGACAAGGTAAGGAATGAGGAGGTTCTACGCAGAATCGGAGAGGAAAGGAATATGTGAAAAACACTGATAAGGATAAGGGACAGGATGATAGGACATCTGCTAAGACATGAGGGAATGACTTCCATGGTACTAGAGGGAGCTGTAGAGGGGAAAAAATGTAGAGGAAGACAGAGATTGGAATACGTCAAGCAAATAATTGAGGACGTAGGTTGCAAGTGCAACTCTGAGATGAAGAGGTTAGCACAGGAAAGGAATTCGTGGCGGGCCGCATCAAACCAGTCAGTAGATTGATAAAAAAAGTTTTCTTCAGCTTGAAACTTAATTAGGTGCAAATCTGTTGCTCCTTCACGTTACCCATTTCACAATTCACAGAAACACTGAAACGCTCCCTGACACGCACCACTACATCCCACAACTGAATGAGCCAAACATAACGCAACTTGGTGCTGCAATAGCTAAGACGTGTATCTCGAGACATCTAGCGGTGGAATGTCGTACTGCTACACTTTTCTCCAGTTCAGTGAAAATCTCGGGTATTTTGGGCAACACCTCGTATTTGACAGTGTCTATAAAGTTCAACATACTTTCATGCCAAGGACAAGGCAACCTGACGCGAGAACAAAATAAGACCCTCCTTGAGAGGGACTCACAATTGTGCGAGGTCTGTAGGAAGCAGACACGGACATATGGAAGTTTGGGTCTGTCCGTGGAGCGTGCTTGGATAGCCGAAGCGGCCACAGTCGCCCTTCGGTAGGCTAGCGGCATGGATTTCTTGCTTATGGCACCGCCGCACAACTCACTCGCGGGCTTTACGTGATTCTGGCGTCTTAGTGGTTCAAAAAATGGTTCAAATGGTTCTGAGCACTATGGGACTTAGCTGCTGAGGTCATCAGTCCCCTAGAACTTAGAACTACTTAAACCTAACTAACCTAAGGACATCACACACATCCATGCAGGATTCGAACCTGTGACCATAGAGGTCGAGCGGTTCCGGACTGTAGCGCCTAGAACCGCTCTATCATCTCGGCCAGCCGTCTTAGTGTGCAGTATTTTCTTAGAAAGAGAATAGCTTACGCCCACAGAAAAACGACGCTGAAGAGCTTTTCGACGGAATATGCTCGAGCAAAAGCACTTGAAATCGAACAGCTGATCAGAGATGAAGTGAATATTGATTGCAACGATATTTTTGGCATACACCTGTCTATAGTGAACAGCGTGGTGTACGTGAAACTGATTAATGAGGAAGTATGTGCCAGAATTCTACATGCAACTAAAAGTGGTCTTAAATTAGGTCACTCTGAAGTAAACAGCTGTGACGTAACTGTGGAACATGCAGGACTTGGGATCACAGGGTCCCGGGTTCGATTCCCGGTCAGGTTGGAGATTTTCTCTGCCCGCGGACTTGGTGTTTGTGTTGCCCTCATCATTTCATGATCATCCTCATTCGTCGACTGTGTAAAAAAAATTGGACTGTGTTAAAATTTGGCCTTTGTACAGGCACTAATGACCATGCAGTTGAGCGTCCCGCAACCCAATCATCATCATCATCATCATGCAGGACTTGGACTGCGGACGATCTGTGTATTTGAACTCCCTTGAAAGAAAAGAGAGATGTCTTGAGATGTGGTGGAATCTGGATTCTGCCCGTATGGGAAGGTGATCAGCCGTACACCTGAAAGTGGGCTCAATTCACTCCATACTCCGATCTCAATGGAGTACGACAGATCCGCATAGAGCTAACAAAACATTTGCCATCCTACGTATACACTGGCGGATGCCGTGGCGTTATAATTTGTGATGGCCAGCCGAAGACGTGCTCGGGACGTGGCCGAGGAGGACACCTCCGTTCCCGTTGTATGCAACGCAGAATCACACAGTTGCCACCTGTGGACCAACGGGCCATGGCCACCCCGACGAAATCCCGCTGACGTTTGTCGAAGTTCTCCAAAACGACCTTCGACCGCGAACCACGCTGGCTCCTACTACTGAAATATAGCCGTCTCCGGTAGTGCTGCGGGTTACTGCGGACGAAATGACGCCCATCCTCTTGCCGCTCTTCCTATCTCTGGGGCAGGCGATGGCTCTTGATTCTATAGTTGTGCCTACCGATGCTTTTGTGCCTGACCACCAGGATCCCCAGGCGTCTTCGGACACTGCGGATCACGTGCGTAAGTAACGCCCACTGAAGAGACATCGGAAATGATGAATCGCGCCGTCAGACACATGCAGGAAACAATCTCAAGACGGTGAGGATTCAACAGTCAAGGTTACCTCCCGACGGACGAATCCAGAGTGGAAGCACCAGGCTGCACCTCCCGTCGGAGGCACAATCATCATCATCATCATCATCACACGCACGAGGCATTGTGCCTATGGACGTTGAACAGCAGCCGAGCCAGCACCACCCTTCCACTGCAGACTTAACAACGCCTTCTGACACGACAGGCGCGCCATTGGACGCACACCAACACTCATCTTTGCGTGTCTGATATTGTAGAGGATGAAACATCCTTCGTTATGACAGCAGCGAATCCTGCTGCTCAAGCCCACGACTACTAATCGACAGCGCTACTGGGTGAGGCTGTACCACCTGCTGGGAGGACACTGCTGTTCGCTGCTGCTCTTCCTGCCTCAGTGAACATCCCGGCATTCACGAGTCAGCGACAAGTCTATAGGATTCGCTCAGTCTATGTCAACACTACTGGTACCCCTGTCAAACTACAATTTTTCCGCGAAATGTTGACGGCGTCGGTCCTCAATGTTGCCCTTCTGCAGGAAGTTCGTCTAACGTTGTTTCCTACTGACATGTCTGCGTAAGCAGAACAAACTAACGCTCAAAGTCCGAAAACAATTTATTGGACTGTTCAATTAACCAAAACAAATTCTCCCAGTATAACACCAACACAAAATAGTTACGAATCACAACTACATACAAGAATAATATAGAAAACAACAGAAATAATTTACTACTAGTCTCCGCTAGAGACTTCTCCGATATACCAAGACTAATCCAGAGATCAGCGAGAAAATCCAAGCCTGGCTGCCGGGGCGGCAGCTATCCACGTCTGCTGGCGGTCGATGAACTGCCAATTTTTTTTTTCTTTATTGATTTTCAATTCCCCCCGAAGGGGGCGGGCCGGCAGCAGCTTACTACGCTGCTCTACAGCCTACAGACTTTTTTTAAATAAAGGAAGAAGAAAGAAACAAGGAAAAACAGGCGATAAAATGGCGATTTAAAGTGAAAAAATGGCGTAAAATTGCGGAAAGTTAAAATAGAAAGCAAAAGGGGGTTGGCAATGTAGATAAAAGACACAGGAATCAGACAAGTAACACAGTAGACACACAATTAAAAAACATGGCGACAGTCTGGTTTCTGTTCGGAAGTAATAAAAAGCACACCCAGCGACAGTATGATGGCTGTTCGCTACACTTCCCAAAAGACACAACACGGAGCACGCACTGGAAAAACACACTGTAAAACACTGCACGAGAAAGGCGGCACAAAGATGGCACTCACGACCCAAGGCAGATGGGGGGGGGGGGACCTGGAGTAGGGAGAAAAACAAGGAGGGAGGAAAAAACGAAAAGGGGGGGGGGAAACCAAGAAGGGAGAGGGCTAATAAAGGGGGAGAAGGGCAGACGCGAGAGGGAATGAGAGGAGGCAGAGGAGGGAAATGTAAAAGGACGCGGGGGAGAGAAGGAGGCAAAGAGAGGGGAGGTGGAGAAGAAAGAGGATGGAAGGGGGGGGGAGGGAGCCCGGGAAAAGGACAGAGGAAAGGAGGGGGAGTGAGGATCAGAGTTGATAGGAGGGAACTGCCAATGTGCGGCCGAGCGCCGGCCTTTATAGCGCTTCGGCCGATTACCTCGGAACTATTTTCCATCACGTGGTTTGACGTGTGAAAATAGTTCCGGGATCTGCAACGACCTCTTCTTTATATTTATGTGGGCCGGTAGTGGCCCCTGATGGCCGCTGGTGTCTTTGCAGTGTTGTTGTTGTTGTTGTTGCTGTTGTGGCCGTTCATCAATATTGCCTGTCGGTTATGTAGTGCTTCGGTGTGCCTGCGAGCAGGCAACCCGCGGCTGCAGGCTGTCAGTTTGGTTGCTGATACTCTAGGCGCCGTGATGTCTGGTGGAGAAGGCCACAGTACCTACTGTATGTTACTTATCTCACGCCGTGTACTGACAGCGATAGTGGGACGGCCATACTTTTAAAAGAAGGCACTGAGGTAAGCGAAGTGGCCCACCTCCCATCGGCTAGGGGTCTTGCTGGGACCTTCCGTGGTATCCGAATCATCAGTGTTTACACTTCCTTGGGCACGCCCAAGTTAAGTCGCTGTTCTATTCAGAAGATCTCGCTCCTTTGTTTGTGGGCCGTTACGACCATATTATTCTAGACGGCGATTTCAGTTGTGTGTTATCCTAGAAGGACCAACATCCCCAATTTACCAGATGCCAGGAATTCAAGCTGCTAGTGCATAACTGAACCTCACCGATACTCGGGACCGTGTGCTCAGTGATCGGCCTTGATATAAGTATGTCACCAGCCATTCAGATAGTCGTCTTGGCCGTGTCTGTTTCCCAAGGTCTCGTAACTGCCACGCCTGACGCCGAGTTGTGGCCTACGGCCTTCTCCGACCATATAACCTGCATTTGCGCTGTTTCCCTCGAGCGGCAGAAGGTGTGATGTGGTTGACTCCCATGGGAGCTGAATGTCACCCATCTCGAGGATCCGATATGCATGCAGGTCAGAGACGACGTCGAACAACTGTGTGAGATATCTTCTAGCATATGCTTCAACATTCTGGTGGTGGCTTCACTGCACCAAGCGTGCTTTACGTCGTTCGATGAAGAATTATGGTCGTGACAAAATGCTGTAGAAATGACACACCAAGGACTATTATTTCACAATTCACCGCGAACTCTCAGATCTGTTCAACGACAGTTTGAAACTCAGCGCACTGAGGCGAAGTTAATTTCGATTATGCGTCGCGATCTTGAAGGCACAATAGTACGTGCAAGATGTCAAAGTTGGGTACGAGGAGAAGCCCCATCGTATTATCCGAAAGAAGCAGTGGCGTCGGAGAACGCAGGTCAACGCCCTCGAGATGCCAGATGGTCCCCGATTGAGGTCCCAGAATGATATCGCAGGCGCCTTTGTGGACCACCACAAACGGTTCTATGCAGCAGTGGACTCGACACCACAGTAATGGATGACGTCCACTCGTTAAGAGGAACGCTTCACACTGCTGCTGTGGAGATTCTCACAGCGACTATTACGGCTGATGACGTCGCTAATGCTTTTCATTAGGGTGAGGCAAACAAAGTGCCGTCTGCTGACGGCTCTCCGCTGGAGTTATACCACACATTCCACGAAGTAATGGCTTCACTCTTCACTGCGATGTGTCAAGAACTGATGAGCCCTGACCTTCCCCTCCCACCTGAATTCGTTGAAGGCCTACTTATCAGCCGGCCGGTGTGGCCGAGCGGTTCTAAGCGCTACAGTCTGGAACCGCGCGACCGCTACGGTCGCAGGTTCGAATCCTGCCTCGGGCATGGATGTGTGAGATGTCCTTAGGTTGGTTAGGTTTAAGTAGTTCTAAGTTCTAGGGGACTGATGACCTCAGCAGTTAAGTCCTATAGTGCTCAGAGCCATTTTGAACCTGCTTATCAAGGTCGCCAAGCCGTCTGGGGTTTGGGGAGTTGGACATTACCGGCCGTTGGCCATGTTAAATTGTGAATTCAAGATTTTTTACCCGGGTTATTGCCATCCACCTTCGGCGCGTCCTGCCTCAAATCTTCTCTATGGGTCAAACGTGCTTTTGTGGTGACAGTAACATTCAGATGGCGCTCAACGATCACCGTAACATCATAACCCTAGCAACGACCTGCCACATTCGCGATCCCTTAGTGGCAGTGGACTTTGATAAAGTGAGTCAAGTCTTTCTAGAGAAAATGCTCCGACGGATGGTCTTCCCCACACATTTATACACATCACCTTGTGACTCCTCCGAGATGCCACGTCGCGAGTGCTGCTCAATGGCTGTGTGGCCGGCTATACTACTATCATGCAATCGGTCCGCCAGGGATGTCCACTGTTGATGCTCCTTTATGCCATGGTCCTTGAGCCACTGTTACACGGTTTGCGGAGCCGACTGACATGGATCACAAAGAGGGGGCAAACTTTCATCTCCCGTGCGTACGCAGATGACCTGGTGTTGTTGATTCTATCAGGGGATGATGTCCGAGAGGCACTGGAATGAATCAACTAATACGAGACTGCTGCGGGAGGCCGTGTGAACGTGATGAAGTCTGGTGCTACGTCCGTTGGTAGAGTCCTTTGCTGCTTTCCAGCAAAGAATGTGGCTCCATTGCCATTAGTGGACAAGCTAAAATGTTTGGGGATCACCTACACGCATGATATGCAGTGCATGGCCTCACTTAAATACGAGGTGCGACAATAAAGTAATGAGACTGATTTTCTTTGCAAGATGTGGCAACCCTGCAGGCTCGCATAAGCACAATATCTTTGACCTTGCTCTATAAGCTGCTTCTAGTCAAAGTGGCACATCGGTGTAACTGCTCAGTCGTGTCTCTCGTCACGGAAATGGAACCGCGTACTATTGCGCAACGGTATGGCATTTCTTTTTGTGTTAAATTGGGTGAAAACGTGACGACAACACACAGTAAGCTTCAGAAGGCTTTTGGAGAGGAGGTTATGTCAAGAACTCAAGTTTTTCATTGGCATAAAATGTTTAGTGAAGGCAGAACGAATATTGAAGATGAAGACCGCAGTGGACGACCAACAACCTCATGGAAGGATGTCAACTTAGCAGGGTGAGTGAACTCGTACGATCTGATCGAAGATTATCCTTGAAAATGATTGCAGAAGTACTGAACATCAATCGAGAAACGGTTCGTCTGATAATAACTGAAGATATTGGTATGAGAAAGATTTGTGCAAAAACGGTCCCCAAAAATCTCACACCGCAACAGCGAGAACCACTGAAAAATGTGGCAGCCGATCTGTTAGAGCAAACGGAAATCAATGCAGAATTGTTGATCCGTGTTATCACTGGTGATGAAAGTTAGTTTTTTTCCGTACGATCCAGAGAAAAAAATGCCAAAGTTCGCAATGGTGCTCAAAGGGATCACCCAGACCAAAAAAAGCTCGCATGTCAAAGTCAAAAGTGAAATGCATGCTTGTGTTCTTCTTTGATTCTAAGGGAATTGTTCATAAAGAGTGGGTGCCTCCTGGACAAACAGTTAACCAATATTACTACAAAGAAATTTTAGAAAGACTTCGTAAAAGAGTTCTTCGTGTCCATGCCAACATTTCTGATAATTGGATTCTGCATCACGATAATGCGCCTTTCGATACTGCTCTGTCAGTACACCAATTTTTAACCTCAAAACAAATTTCTGTACTACCACAGCCACCTTATTCACCATATATCGCTACGTGCGACTTTTTTTATTTCCGAGATTCAAAACGGCGGTCAAGGGACACCATTTTCAAACAACACAAGATGTCCAAAAAGCTGTGACGAGGGTATTGGAGGATATCACAGAAGGTGAGTTTCAGAAATGTTACCATCAATGGCAGAAGCGCTGGAAAAAGTATGTGCAGTCAGAAGGGAGTTACTTTGAAGCAGACAACACTAAACTTGACTAAAAGTTTAAGCAACTTTTTTTTTCACATCAGTCTCATTACTTTATTGTCGTGCCTCGTATAAACGCCTGCTTCAAGTTATCGGCACGAATGTTCGTGGCAACCTCCTGCGAGCAATGGATATGATACAACGGGTGTATTTTGTTAACGATTGTCTGGCTTCGCGACTGCATCTGGCACAGGTTTTACCGATGCCAAAGGCAACAGCACACAGATTGCAGGCAGCATTTCGCTACTTTCTAAGTGCAGGTCTTATCCGTCAAAGTCCACGATGACGTGCTAACTCTTCCTCCTCGAGACGGTAGCCTCAGTCTTGTCAACGTGCATGCAAGGTCAGCTGCACTTTATGTAAGTACAATAGTTAAATCGTGGACCCGCAGCCGAACCAGATTAACAGGAAGCCTGATGGCTGAACTGGCCCCTCCGTACAGTGTGGCACCCGTTGCAGCAGCACATATTTCCGCCTCCCTCTCACACGACAGGACCTTTTCCGCTAAATATAGTTACGTCCATGCTGACTTGCCTTGTACCAGGAACCCTACGGCAGCCTACTTACAGCCTAATGATGAGAGGTCAAACTCAGTATGTTGTGGAAAGCCATGGCTCCTGTTCTGGTGCACCATGTCCTCGACACGAACACTTGTGCAACCTGGTAACTGTTTGTTAGTGGGAAATAGATGACACAACTTTGTTTACCTACCATTAACGTGACAGATTCGCCGCTCCCCATCGTTACACTCATGAGACGGATGGACGTCGACTGGTAAATGGATCTTCTGCAGAGATGTGCCAGCTGATTCAGAAAATGCTTGCCTTTCTTTTACGTATGGCTCCCCATGCCACTGCACCGAAGATATTTCCAGGTGAGACTTATTTCCCATGTGCGAAGACCAACACGGTGAACTGGATATAAGGCCTATCGACCTTTTACTTCTTCCTTGAAGGAGATATGTGTTCTTGATTTTTGGGCATTCCTGCAAGATCGCTTTACCTATCACATACACAATCCGAGATACCATTAATTCTACGCTAACTTTCTGGGTAGTGCCTTCTACGACCTTCCATCGCCCCCCCCCCCCAATAGTTGTAGTGTCGGGGGTATGAGAACGTAATTTCGATGTGAATGTGTAATACTAGGACTCGAACAAGTGTACCGGCAAAACGGAATACTGTTCGCGGAGACTTGCCCAGAAGATGTCTGATTGTCTTGGGGTTCTGAGTACATCTAGCCACAAGTTTTTGTTTGTCCCAGAAGGAGGACGTTTTTAGTTCCATTTATGTTTTGTTTGTTATTGGTGCCAATTACACATTACTCGTATTATTATTCGCCTGGAGGGCGCACTATTTGATCTTAATTATTTGTTATTTTGGTAATGATTACACACAACGTGTGTTCGAGTCCCAGTCTGCCACAAATTTTCACTTGTTTCCAATAAATTGTACATGTGTGCTGCTACCACATTTGCAGTTTCCAAATACATTTCATGATCTTTTCAGATAGAGACGAGAGGCGTTGACAGAACAAGAGTGAGGTGATTCTCGAACTGAAACGTTTCCTGAACAGCCGGAATGCCGACTTCTACAACCAGTATCATGGCCAAGTCTTCCATCGTTAGGAGAAGTGTCTCATTGAGTGTGGATATGTAGAGGACCAAAACTACCACCAAGTCTCAATATCGCTGTTTGCCTTTTTCTAGGTGACAATGAAAACCATTTTAATGAAAGAATAGTACAGCCAGAATTGCAAAAATCCGTCACGAATACACGGAGCATAAAAATCCTAAGTGCGTGACAGCGCAAAGCATAGTTTGAACCTAAAGTCAACTGGCAATATTGGCAGTGATATACGCGATGAATACGCTCTCAGACATAGTAGCTGGCATCTGACAATTCTGAATGTTGAATTTGTTCTTGATGAGACGAAGGATGCAGTCAGTGGTGGTGAATTCTGATTGTCAGATCTACTTGGCACAGTCAGTATGGGTGGTGTCCAACAGTGAACTTTTACTGAGACCACAGCTACCTTAAAAATAATTGAAGTATTTTCAAAACCTTATTTTTACCTCTCTCATAACTACCCCATATTCATTAAATGTATGTTTCAAACAAATTAAATAATTAAAAACTTTTTTTTAGTTTCACTTTTCTAAAGAAGATTTACAAGCTCGAGTAATGGAAGGGTGAGGGAGGAAGTAGAGCAAATCGTTTGCAAGGAACCATCTCTGCGCGGTGTCGTCCAAAGATCGCAGTGCAATGCTAAAGGCCGCAATGTACATCGATACCACAGACATTAGCGAGGTCTGCAGGGACGAGTGGGAGGCGCTCCTTGAAGACACTCGCTGTCTCTCAGCACCACGCCGCTGTCACACAGAGGTCAATATAGAGCGGAACATGGAATCACTCTCCCCCCACCCCCAGTTCGTGACCTCTGATGAAGCAGTCGACATCATCTAGTTTGGAAATCTGTGCTACTCAGGTCTCGTATGGCACTGTATTTTTGTAAATGTTGAATTTCTATTTCAAGAGAAGAGCTTTTGTGCATCAAGGGTTGCTCTCCTGTTCAAAGACAGTTATAAATATTCGGTTGATTCTTGTGGCAGTGTATCTTTCTATTATTCTTGTAATAAAGCGAACTAATGTTTCATATGTTCAGCCATCTCTCAGGGCAATCGTAGAACCCACAGTTATGACCGGAAGATTGTAGTTTTGTCAGGTCATAATTTCCTTTTACCTATTTAGGGAAACCACGGTTCCATCAAAACATCGCTTTCAGAACCTCCTCCAGACATTGTCTGCCCGTGTCTTCGCTGCCGAAGTAATCTGCACTACCATCGGCAATTAGGCTTGAATGAGACTGCCTGCTTACCTAGGTGATTATTAACTTTAGTGTAAACACACATAATATTTTTAGCCTAGGAAATTTCGGTCAGAATGATTTACGATGTAAGTACGTAGATTTCGTAAGTACCGTTGTTGAAGTGTCTCGGAATTCCAGCTCTACCAATCCTCTACGTAAAGTTCTGCGTGAGATTTGCGGTTAATAGAATGTACGCATTAATTATGGACTATAGTAGTCCCCACTTTACTCTTCTATCTTCACGGTCGCGTTCGGTAACACCTTTAATTTAGTCAATATATTCCAAATGAGAATGGAACCATGCCGTCAGGTTAGGGGATGGACCTATAACAATCGCTGATTTATTGACAAGTAGCAATCATAAGACACAATTTTCCCATTCTGACAGTTGGTGAAATGCATTCTCAATATTGTGGCCTCTGATACACGTGACGAGTGTATCGACGCACATACGTTGTAAGACACGAAAGGCAGCTCACCAGACACTATTGAGGCTTAAACAACACAACCCGCAGCCGCTACTGCTACATATTATTACGTCAGTCCAACCAGCCTTATATCACTCAATGAACACTAGACTTTTTGAATTTGGAATACACTCCCATAGGCATTGAACAAAAGTGTGTGCACTAACCTCAAAGCTCTGTTTCTAATAATCTTTCATCAGAAATGGAGGTTAAAAGTGACAAATTACAGATTCTCAAATATAAGTTAAAAGCTTTTTTATTCTGTACAGGGTTCCCTTGTAGTAGTTTAGAACCTTTCCGCATAATCTATCGTTTTTGTAGCCACTATGATAAATCATCAGTTCTTTGTGTGTTTTCAAATCATTCTGTAAATTATACAAATAATGACTCTCTTCAAGATGAAATAAAATTGTCTCTGGTGGTTTCAACGGACATGAAAAGCCAAATAAATCAAGAAATAAAAGTTATACAGACAACAAAATAGAAGCAGCCAAACTATATATATAACTAGCTTTTCACTAACAGCAATTCTTTAACCAATGACCGAATGAGCTCATTATTTACAAAATAAGAGTATAAATACACTCCTGGAAATTGAAATAAGAACACCGTGAATTCATTGTCCCAGGAAGGGAAAACTTTATTGACACATTCCTCGGGTCAGATAAATCACATGATCACACTGACAGAACCACAGGCACATAGACACAGGCAACAGAGCATGCACAATGTCGGCACTAGTACAGTGTATATCCACCTTTCGCAGCAATGCAGGCTGCTATTCTCCCATGGAGACGATCGTAGAGATGCTGGATGTAGTCCTGTGGAACGGCTTGCCATGCCATTTCCACCTGGCGCCTCAGTTGGACCAGCGTTCGTGCTGGACGTGCAGACCGCGTGAGACGACGCTTCATCCAGTCCCAAACATGCTCAATGGGGGACAGATCCGGAGATCTTGCTGGCCAGGGTAGTTGACTTACACCTTCTAGAGCACGTTGGGTGGCACGGGATACATGCGGACGTGCATTGTCCTGTTGGAACAGCAAGTTCCCTTGCCGGTCTAGGAATGGTAGAACGATGGGTTCGATGACGGTTTGGATGTACCGTTCACTATTCAGTGTCCCCTCGACGATCACCAGTGGTGTACGGCCAGTGTAGGAGATCGCTCCCCACACCATGATGCCGGGTGTTGGCCCTGTGTGCCTCGGTCGTATGCAGTCCTGATTGTGGCGCTCACCTGCACGGCGCCAAACACGCATACGACCATCATTGGCACCAAGGCAGAAGCGACTCTCATCGCTGAAGACGACACGTCTCCATTCGTCCCTCCATTCACGCCTGTCGCGACACCACTGGAGGCGGGCTGCACGATGTTGGGGCGTGAGCGGAAGACGGCCTAACGGTGTGCGGGACCGTAGCCCAGCTTCATGGAGACGGTTGCGAATGGTCCTCGCCGATACCCCAGGAGCAACAGTGTCCCTAATTTGCTGGGACGTGGCGGTGCGGTCCCCTACGGCACTGCGTAGGATCCTTCGGTCTTGGCGTGCATCCGTGCGTCGCTGCGGTCCGGTCCCAGGTCGACGGGCACGTGCACCTTCCGCCGACCACTGGCGACAACATCGATGTACTGTGGAGACCTCACGCCCCACGTGTTGAGCAATTCGGCGGTACGTCCACCCGGCCTCCCGCATGCCCACTATACGCCCTCGCTCAAAGTCCGTCAACTGCACATACGGTTCACGTCCACGCTGTCGCGGCATGCTACCAGTGTTAAAGACTGCGATGGAGCTCCGTATGCCACGGCAAACTGGCTGACACTGACGGCGGCGGTGCACAAATGCTGCGCAGCTAGCGCCATTCGACGGCCAACACCGCGGTTCCTGGTGTGTCGGCTGTGCCGTGCGTGTGATCATTGCTTGTACAGCCCTCTCGCAGTGTCCGGAGCAAGTATGGTGGGTCTGACACACCGGTGTCAATGTGTTCTTTTTTCCATTTCCAGGAGTGTAATTTCGCCCCACCATACCGCTGCCCTT
This sequence comes from Schistocerca serialis cubense, assembly GCF_023864345.2. NCBI lineage: Eukaryota > Metazoa > Arthropoda > Insecta > Orthoptera > Acrididae > Schistocerca > Schistocerca serialis. The sequence continues at coordinate 13,584,045 of NC_064646.1, forward strand.
TGTAAAATACCACCAGAATACGGCCCCGGAAACCTTTTGGTAGAAGGGTCGGTAAAGTTATAACAGGGCTAATATTGGAACTATTTGCGTGTATTTGCGACAGACGAGGCTAGCCAACAACAACCTTTAAACAGTGCAATGTGTTTTTCACCCGTATTTGAAAATCCTCGAGAGTGTAAACAGGATTGTTAATTGTTTCGGTGAAACGAACCATAAAAAGTTGCTCTACTCAGTGCGTTAAACACAAATGCAATGGTAATCGAGTGACTGGCATTGCTAGTTTTTCTTTGATTGTTTTGTAGGCAGCAGACAGTCGAGCAGCTAATCGGGTAGGAAGTGCTCTATTGATGAGTTCTGGTTACGTCTTGCTTCGTTAGATTTCATATATAGTAGTTCTTTTAGCAGCCCCACACAGCAAGCCATAGAATGAAGCAACTTTTAGGAATGAATATTAATTTTGTGTCACTGCAAATGAAGAGAAGAACAAATGAAAGAACGTTGGTAACATTTACTGACTCCAGCTTAAATATACTTCGTATTTCAAGAAATAAAGTCATGGATATGTAGACAAGTTTCATAAGTGATACAGAAATCTACATCTACATCCACATCCATACTCCGCATGCCACCTGACGGTGTGTGGCGGAGGGTACTTTGAGTACCTCTATCGGTTCTCCTTTATATTCCAGTCTCGTATTGTTCGTGGAAAGAAAGATTGTCGGAATGCCTCTGTGTGGGCTCTAATCTCTCTGATTTTATCCTCATGGTCTCTTCTCGAGATATACGTAGGAGGGAGCAATATACTGCTTGACTTCTCGGTGAAGGTATGTTCTCGAATCTTCGACAAGAGCCCGTTCCGAGCTACTGAGCGTCTCTCCTGCAGAGTCTTCCACTGGAGTTTATCTGTCATCTCCGTAACGCTTTCGCGATTACTAAATGATCCTGTAACGAAGCGCGCTGCTCTCCGTTGGATCTTCTCTCTCTCTTCTATCAACCCTATCTGGTACAGATCTCACACCGGTGAGCAATATTCAAGCAGTGGGCGACCAAGTGTACTGTAACCTACTTCTTTGTTTTCGGACTGCATTTCCTTAGGATTCTTCCAATGAATCTCAGTCTGGCAACTGCTTTACTGACGATCAACTTTATATGATCATTCCATTTTAAATCACTCCTAATGCCTACTCCCATATAATTTATGGAATTAACTGCTTCCAGTTGCTGACCTGCTATATCGTAGCTAAATGATAAAGGATCTTCCTTTCTATGTATTCGCAGCACATTACACTTGGCTAAATTGAGATTCAATTGCCGTTCCATGCACCATGCGTCAGTTCGTTGCAGATCTTCCTGCATTTCAGTACAATTTTCCATTGTTACAACCTCTCGATATACTACAGTAACATCGGCAAAAAGCCACAGTGAACTTCCGAAGTTATCAACAAGGTCATTTATGTATATTGTGAATAGCAACGGTCCTACGACACCCCCCTGCGGCACACCTGAAATCACCCTTACTTCGGAAGACTTCTCTCCATTGAGAATGACATGCTGCGTTCTGTTATCTAGGAACTCTTCAATCCAATCACACAATTGGTCTGATAGTCCATATGCTCTTACTTTGTTCATTAGACGATTGTGGGGAACTGTATCGAACGCCTTGCGGAAGTCAAGAAACACGGCATCTACCTGGGAACCCGTGTACAAATTAATATCAAAAGCATTGCATGTATTATCTGGATACCTCCGAAAAACTAAAACTCCGTGTTTGTACATAATAATTGAATGATGCAGAACTGAAATTTAAACTATTTTTCGTAAGAAACATTTCTTGAGAGAAAATGGTTTAAAGGTTAATCGCCTCGTAGTTGTTTACCCAATACACATCATAATTTTTTTACTCGCCAAATATTACCTGTTGTAAATAACAAAATGTCAACACTTTTTTTGTGGTTTGTCCAAAGCATTGAAACGTGTAGGTCGTAATATTCATTGGCAAAAGCTTAGGTTGTATGGTATTAATGGGATTAAAAAATCTGGTTTTATTCATTCTCAGTAAAAATAATGCAAAAGTTATGCTGAATAATACAAAAAACACTGGAAGGATAGTAAATGTCTGCCAATTGTTAGAAATTACGAAAGGAGTACCAGAGGTCTCCATTATTTTGGGTCTATTCCTATACCTTATACGAGGGCGGTTCAGAAAGTAACCTCCGATTGGTCACAGTGCGGGTTGTGGGGGGAGTAGCGACGCCATCTACATCTACATCTATACTCCGCGAGCCACCTTACGGTGTGTGGCGGAGGGTACTTATTGTACCACTATCTGATCCCCCCTTCCCTGTTCCATTCACGAATTGTGCGTGGGAAGAACGACTGCTTGTAAGTCTCCGTATTTGCTCTAATTTCTCGGATCTTTTCGTTGTGATCATTACGCGAGATATATGTGGGCGGTAGTAATATGTTGCCCATCTCTTCCCGGAATGTGCTCTCTCGTAATTTCGATAATAAACCTCTCCGTATCGCGTAACGCCTTTCTTGAAGTGTCCGCCACTGGAGCTTGTTCAGCATCTCCGTAACGCTCTCGCGCTGACTAAATGTCCCCATGACGAATCGCGCTGCTTTTCGCTGGATCATGTCTATCTCTTCTATTAATCCAACATGGTAAGGGTCCCATACTGATGAGCAATACTCAAGAATCGGACGAACAAGCGTTTTGTAAGCTACTACTTTCGTCGATGAGCCACATTTTCTTAGAATTCTTCCTATGAATCTCAACCTGGCGCCTGCTTTTCCCACTATTTGTTTTATGTGATCATTCCACTTCAGATCGCTCCGGATAGTAACTCCTAAGTATTTTACGGTCGTTACCGCTTCCAGTGATTTACCACCTATGGCATAATCGTACTGGAATGGATTTTTGCCCCTATGTATGCGCATTATATTACATTTATCTACGTTTAGGGAAAGCTGCCAGCTGTCGCACCATGCATTAATCCTCTGCAGGTCCTCCTGGAGTACGTACGAGTCTTCTGATGTTGCTACTTTCTTGTAGACAACCGTGTCATCTGCAAATAGCCTCACGGAGCTACCGATGTTGTCAACTAAGTCATTTATGTATATTGTAAACAATAAAGGTCCTATCACGCTTCCCTGCGGTACTCCCGAAATTACCTCTACATCTGCAGATTTTGAACCGTTAAGAATGACATGTTGTGTTCTTTCTTCTAGGAAATCCTGAATCCAATCACAAACCTGGTCCGATATTCCGTAAGCTCGTATTTTTTTCACTAAACGTAAGTGCGGAACCGTATCAAATGCCCTCCTGAAGTCCAGGAATACGGCATCAATCTGCTCGCCAGTGTCTACGGCACTGTGAATTTCTTGGGCAAATAGGGCGAGCTGAGTTTCACATGATCTCTGTTTGCGGAATCCATGTTGGTTATGATGAAGGAGATTTGTATTATCTAAGAACGTCATAATACGAGAACACAAAACATGTTCCATTATTCTACAACAGATTGACGTAAGCGAAATAGGCCTATAATTATTCGCATCTGATTTATGACCCTTCTTGAAAATGGGAACGACCTGCGCTTTCTTCCAGTCGCTAGGTACTTTACGTTCTTCCAGCGATCTACGATAAATTGCTGATAGAAAGGGGGCAAGTTCTTTAGCATAATCACTGTAGAATCTTAAGGGTATCTCGTCTGGTCCGGATGCTTTTCCGCTACTAAGTGATAGCAGTTGTTTTTCAATTCCGATATCGTTTATTTCAATATTTTCCATTTTGGCGTCCGTGCGACGGCTGAAGTCAGGGACCGTGTTACGATTTTCCGCAGTGAAACAGTTTCGGAACACTGAATTCAGTATATTACGTTAACTTTTCCTGTTTTTGGTCTCTGAGGACGGACGTTCTTTATCAACGATGATAATGTCCTCTCTGGTAAGCCGTCAGGTATTTTATCGTTTTGCCCAAGGGGGGGTCCCTCTAACCTAAAAAACCCCCGTGTGCACGCCTGACGTACTCTGCTACCCTAGTAGCTGCTTCCGGTGTGTAGTGCACGCCTGACCTGTCTAGGGGGGCCCTACAGTTCTCCACCCAATAACGGAGGTCGATGAATTTGCAACCATTATAGTCGCAGAGTCGTCTGAGCCTCTGGTTTAGACCCTCCACACGGCTCCAAACCAGAGGACCTCGATCGACTCTGGGCACTATGCTGCAGATATTAAGTTCAGCTTGCACTCCGCGTGCGACGCTGGTTGTCTTCACCAAATCAGCCAGCCGCCGGAAGGAACCAAGGATGGCCTCAGAACCCAAGCGGCAGGCGTCATTCGTTCCGACATGTGCTACTATCTGCAGCCGGTCACACCCAGTGCGTTCAATAGCTGCCGGAAGGGCCTCCTCCACATTACGGACGAGACCCCCCGGCAAGCACACCGAGTGCACACTGGCATTCTTCCCCGACCTACCCGCTATTTTCCTGAGGGGCTCCATAACCCGCCTAACGTTGGAGCTCCCTATAACTAATAGGCCCGCCCTCTGTGACTGTCGGGACCTTGCCGGAGAATCGGCCACTGGCCCAACAGGCGAGGCATCCTGTGGTGGCTCGGAAACGATGTCATCACCACTAGGAAGCACCCCGTACCTGTTGGAAAGGGGTAAGGCAGCTGCCACGCGGCCAGATCCCACCTTCGCCTTTCGGCCAGGCACGCGCGAGCCCACCACTGTCCGCCATTCACCCTGGAGTGATGGCTGACCGGTAAAATGCTCACTGCCGGAAGACGCAGCGACATCAGGGGTTCCATGTGATTCCAAGGCCACCGAAGTAGGCATAGGTCTCACCACAGTTGCCCCAACGCCACTACGAACCGACGCCTGCGCCTCGAGCTCGATGAGCCTAACAGACAAAGCCTCCACCTGCCCCCGAAGAGTGGCCAATTCTCCTTGCGTCCGCTCACAACAACCACAGTCCCTACACATGACTATGTTTACCCTACTCTATACGGTGACAAATTCCCAAGATAATCTTCTGATGAGCTACTCTGATAATCAAGAAACACTCACTGAAATACGAGACGCGAAAACTACGCTAGGTTTTCCCAGAAAAACTATTTAAAAGCTAAGCGCAGCAAATAAGTACAAAAACGCTTTATACAAACAGTACTCGCTGCTGCTGGTGCTCTCGCTCTGGCTGTCACAAGACAACTGCTGATTCAAGTGACTAGTGGCTAACGGCCGCGAAACAAACAAAAGACGGTTTTAGGGCGCTTTCTGTTCTAAACGATCAAGAAAACACTAAGAAATCTAACACGAAAACTACGTAAAGTTTTATCAAGAACTGTTAGTTACTATGCAGAGCAGATAAACACAAATAGAATCCCTTCCTTAGTGGAAGGTCGTAAACAAAATGCAAAATAAACGCTTTATACAAACAGTACTCGCTGCTGCTGGTGCTCTCGCTCTGGCTGTCACAAGACAACTCTGTGCGTTCACGCACTCAACAGGTCAGTCGGCATCAAGCCGTGGTCGAGTGAACATCGTACCTGCGCTAGTTTAGTTTTTGTGGCAGTTTGAAATGTGTGCTGCAATAGAAAACCCCGCCAAATGTGAAGTGCGTGCTGTCATAAGGTTTTTTACAGCCAAAGGATATTCTGCAGCAGCTATTCATCGTGAGCTTTGTGCCGTGTACGGACCAAGAGTTATGAGTGAAGGAGTTGTCCGTGAATGGGTATGTTTATTTAAAAGTGGACGAGAAAACGTTCATGATGAAGAGAGGAGTGGTAGACCATCATTGGTGACTGACGAACTCGTTCAGACAGTTGATGCAAAAGTTCGTGAAAATCGACGTTTCTCAATGTCGGAGTTGTCTACTGGTTTTCCACAGATTTCTAAGACTCTCTTGTACGAGACAGTCACAGCAAGATTGGGTTACCGTAAATGCTGTGCACGATGGGTGCCCAAAATTCTTACCGACCACCACAAAACTCAAAGAATGGCCTCTGCATTAGACTTTCTGTCACGTTATGAGGACGAAGGAGAACCATTGTTAAACAGAATCGTGACCGGTGACGAAACCTGGATTAAGTACGTGAACCTTGAGACAAAAGAACAATCAAAGATGTGGGCACATTCAAATTCGCCTACCAAACCAAGAAAAGCCTCGCAAGATTTTTCTGCCAGAAAACTGATGGCAACGGTGTTTTGGGATGCCAAAGGGGTGTTGTTGGTTGAATTCATGGAACGTGGTACGACCATTAATCAAGACGTGTACTGTGAAACAATAAAAAAGTTACGACGGGCTATACAGAACAAACGCCGTGGTATGCTGACTTCCGGTATCGTTTTTTTGCACGATAACGCCCGTCCTCACTCTGCTCGCAGAACAACGGTCCTTCTTGAGTCCTTCAAGTGGGACGTTATCAACCATCCACCTTACAGCCCAGACCTGGCGCCAAGTGATTATCACCTCTTCATGTATCTGAAGAAATGGCTCGGGTCACAGCGGTTTGATGACGACGAAGAGCTCAAAGATGCGGTCACAGGCTGGCTCCAGGCACAAGCGGGTGATTTTTATGCAGAAGGAATTTCAAAGCTTGTGAAGAGATACGATAAGTGCCTCAATCGCTATGGAGACTATGTAGAAAAATAGTGCAAAGATGTAGTTGTAAGATGTATATATTAAAATATTTTTATTTCACTTGGTGTATTTTTTTAAATCAAACGGAGGTTACTTTCTGAACGGCCCTCGTATATCTAAACGACTAAACATTTAAAATACATAAAAAGACTTTTGTAACTTTTCCAGAAGATACACAAAGTTGCAAATACTCCTGTCAGACAGCTACGGGAGGATTTGTCAATAAGGTTTTCCAGGCCGGCCGATGTGGCCGAGCGGTTGTAGGCGCTTCAGTCTGGAACCGCGCGACCGCTACGGTCGCAGGTTCGAATCCTGCCTCGGGCATGGATGTATGTGTTGTCCTTAGGTTAGTTAGGTTTAAGTAGTTCTAAGTTCTAGGGGACTGATGACCTCAGATGTCAAGTCCCATAGTGCTCAGAGCCATTTGAACCAAGGTTTGCCATAGAATTTTTGAGCAGTTTTATACAAAAGGGTACTCCTCTAATTTTAAAAACCAGTCGAATACCGTATTCAGTATAGCACAACAAACAGAATAACTAACACAGTCGGCTGTCTCAATTGCGCACGCAGTGGACTGTGTACGAGAGGGCCGAGCTGAGTTACCGCAGGGCGTTCAGCAGGCAGCGCCTTCGCGTCCCCGTGCTGCTACCCGCACAGCACGTCCTGTGCTGGACATATCACGACTTGCTGATGGGGCGTCGGCACTTCACGGCACGCGCTCACCCCGGCCACCGAACAACGCTCTGAGACACTTTATCGCTCTGTAATTTCAAACTGAGAAGTAAATGTTATTGCACAAACCACTGTACACTCGAAACAACTGCTTTTGCCATATCTTCTTCCACCGAATCTTGAAATTTTAGTTCGGGGACTTGTTGGAGGCTTTCTTTGTTTTCTTCAAGATTTATGAGATTAACAGTATTCCTCTTCAGTCTCAGAAGCTTATACCTTTCTTTCCTTGCATTTAACTCAGTCCTTGCTCTCACTAGTAGATGACCACTGCCAGTGTTGAATTTGTTTAAAACATAAACACCTTTAAGTATATGAGAAAAATTCGACAGTATAAAGTGTATCTCATTTTTTACATTGGAGCTGGTGCTTCTCCATGTCCATTTCCAGTAAGGATGATTTTTGAAAAACGGGTTCGTAACAGGCATTTTGGTAAATACGGCAAACTGCACTACTCGCTTGTAAGGTGAGAGGCAAATCCAACACCTTCCATGAAAACCCTGACATGATAGCAAATCCGGCAGTATGTCACATAGCTCCTAATAAATCCTGACATTAAATTAACCAAAGTAATACGATCAACGAGTGAGCAAATGGAATACCACAGACTAACACAAGAACGCCTAAATGCATGTCATATCTTCCCATCGTGAAACAGACGCAGTTCTGAGGGGAGAAACGAGAACAGAAGCCGAGAACAGAATCGTGTAGGCTAGGAGGCCCTACGATAAGGGACGGACACCCACGTCGCCAGCCGACCGCCAAACCACCCCCCAGCCCATGTTAAAAGATAGAGCCCTCCAGAAGAACAGTATAGATCTTACGATAACACTAAAAGGGCCACACCAGCTGCAAGTTTTAGCGTGAGACTTTTTCGCGTCTCTGTTACGTTGCATACGTTAAAAACATTGCCCCACCACGAAAAGCGTAACGTTTCTTATTGGATAGACAGAATTTTGTAGGCAGAGCTTAAGGTTAACATTGAGACCCTGATTGGTCAGTGGAAAACACAGCCAGATAGCTTTTTTAAACCAACTTCGGTAAACTGTAGTAAGGAGAAGTTAGGAGAGAATTGCTTCTGAGACAGCGAGGTGCGTGGAGCTGTGCCGCCCGCTGCCCCCTGACACTGCCTAAACACCGACAAGGTAATGAACGCACGTGATGCCGCATAACAGCGCATAAAGCTTCACTCGGAACTGCAGAAGTCTCATCTGTTACACCCCCTTTTTGCGTAATACTAGTGTCGATCGTCAATTAAAGCTCATGGTATTGACATTTGCTACGTAAGTTAAAATCTGAAACGCGATGATTTTTCTGTTATACAATTATTGTGAAGCCACATCAGCCACTGTAATTTACGACAAGTTAGATATGTAATTAAAGATAATTGAGGGTCACTGTATACCATTTTGATAGTTTTCTCTTTTATGAAACTTAACATAAATCTAAATTATAGATGTAATATGGCATAGGTCATCCTTCGATCCATTATAGAACTTGGAAACCCATTCAGGGAATATTCGTTCACATTTTTGTTGAACGCAGTTGGTTCTTACCATCCTGTATTAAAATATTTCCTTTTATAATAGTGCAATTTATAAACAATGTTTTGTGAGTAGAATGAAATTTCCAATGGTAAACTTTACTGCTTTTTCGACGTTGTTTTACCAGCTAACTAAAAATAGGAAAGCCTTGAACCCCTTCCACTAAATTTAGTTAGTATTAAGATTCTTTTACAGGGAGTGCAGTGGAGCTGACACTGAAATCATTAAATATTTGATTATATCATCGCTAGTCTCACTGAACTCTTCTAAACTCTACATGTCATGTGTGGTCTGGCGTCTCCTTACCAGCAACAGGTCCCAGGTTCAAACTAGTCAATTCCCTAAAAAACATGCTCAGAGCATCGTTGCGTGAAAGTGGTAGGGAGGCAAGATATAGAACAAACAAACACCACGGAGAATGTTAGAGAATGGCGACCCTGTCAGGATGGTAAAATACCATGATTGAAGGTCGACCACATGCCCAACTAGGTCAGAAAAATATCCTGTTAAAATTTTTTCGTAATAAAATTTTTCTTGAAAGGCATAAATAGTTGAAAACAGTAGCTGCAGCGATAGATAGTAAGAAAGTATTCAATAGAAAGTGAGACATTCTAGCAGAGACAACTGCGTAATTAAGTTATGAATTTTAATATTGTTAGAATTAAGTTTTCTCTCTAATGCATGCGCACAGGTGCGGATACATCGTTGACAAGTTGGTTCTGACCCAACAAATAAGTGAATGGATTGTCAGTCTTGGGTATAACAAGTGTCAAGTCGTGTGAACAAAAAGTTTATGAAACGCGTGAGATCGTATGAGCGCATGTTGACGCAAAGTAGGGCGCGTGAATTACTTTTAAAACAGAAAATAAGGGATTCGGAAAGATTAGCAAAGGCAGATCGAGACCTTGACCGAATTGAGTTAGAGACCCAGCATGAAGATGGAAAGAGAATAGAGGACAGTACAACAGACGATGCCTCATCGCGAGAAATAGGACAGATAACGCACCATAACGAGGATAATGTACGCCAAGGCATAGAAAACGTAGGTCAGCATACGACAGAGGAGCAGGAAAGTAGAGAGACAATCGATGAGGATTCTAACTTGCGTCTTGAATACGTAGAACCCATAGTACAAGTAATCAGAGCTCCCTCACCACAGAGTACAAGGAATTCGAGCAGAAACGTGTCACCGCACAGTCCAATGCAATCGCTTGCGAACCAACACTTGGGCGAAAACACAGAGCGTTGGACGTCGGAAGGAAAGGCAATAGGACCCACCAATCTGGCAGAATTATTACAACAAATTACGGAAACCATGACAAGACAAAATAAAGAAATTGCGAACCAAATTAAAATTCAGAATGCAGAAACGACGAAACAAATTGCAGAAACCACGAGACAAATGCGTGAGATTAAAGAACAAAACAAAAAAATTCAGTTATACCTAAGTCATATTGAAGACGAAGCAAAAGAATCTTGAGAAGTGATAGGAAATTTAATAACAGGTCACAATCAATTGAGAACAGACATTGACAAGGTACAAGTGGACGTACAGACATTGCGTAATGACACTCACGACGAGATCAAAACATTACGTAACAACACCCAGGGAGAAGTCAAGAAACTAGAGAAACAGATAAACGTAATTACTAGAAAAGCAGCAGGTACAACGCGTGAAATTGTTGAACACAGTGTGTTACACAAACGTATCACAAAAGCAGCGCTGAAAAGATATGATAATCGCATAGTCAAAATAAAACCTCAAAAGAAGCAACAATTTCAGAAAGTGCGAGCAGAGTTGTTGCAAACCATTGAAGAGCGTAGTGAGCAAGATCGAACAAGCACAGAGTCTGCACCCACATCCGTATCTGTAACAGCACCGGAAAAACAAGCAATTAACGAAGATATCATGCATTTTCGATTCCAATCACAGACGGAAAGTAACATACGTGAAATCAGACAGCCTGCACAGCAACAAACACATTTCGAAATTCTTAATGAACAAACGGCACCACAAACACATGCAGAGCCACAAATGTATGTTTCAAGACAGTCTGGCTCGTGCAATGAAGCGGCAAGGTTAGCCAGACAAGGTACCGAACCAATACGTGACAATGGAAAGCCAGGTCGCGAAGAGTACAGTGCAATGCATTCAGCTACACGTTCACAACCGACGGAAGAAAATTATTGCGTACCACTCCAACGATACTACGAAAGGGTAGGCGAAAGTTACGGTGGGCAATAACCGATGGATCTACCACAACGACGGGAGAAATGATCAGAAACAAAAGTGGCGAAGAATCGGGAATTTCACATGGAACTATGACGAAGTACGACAACGATCATTTCCTCATAGTCAGAAAATTTCAACACTTTCGAGAAGGAAACTCATTACATCCACGAACTTTTATTGATCAATTCCGAATAGGATTAGCAGAACACTGGACGCTAGCACACAAATTAGACTTTATATGTGCACACATGTCAGGAACAGTCGCAGAAACCATGCAGAATGTTGCAGCGACATGCCGATCGTACGAAGATTTCAGAGAGAAGTTTCTCTCACGATATTGGTCCAGCGAAGCACAGAAGAAAGTACGAATTATTACAGAACCCATATTTTGAAAATTCAGGAGCGAAGAGTCCCGTGAAATTTTTCGAAGTAATGGCAAAGAAAAATCAATGCTTAGACGTACCATACAGTGTCGGCGAGTTGATTAAATTATGCGCGATGAAGTTACCATTGAAATACCAGCAATCATTAGTAGGTCGTGGAGGAAATGACGTCGAAGCATTTAAAGGAATTCTAAGGGAACTAGAGTTTATATTTTCGGAAGATGACGCGAGAAAAAGACGAAGCGCACGTGAAAACGAAAGCAAAAAGCAGTGGAATCCACAAGGCACAGTACGAAGAAACAATAATTACGAACAACGTGATAACTTCGCACCAAGAAACGACAACAGATTTCAACAAAAAAACGGTTATGGATTTCGAAGAGAATACGGCAATAACTATAATTCACGCAGGAACGGCAACAACTATTACAGAGGGAACAATGACAACCGGAACGGGTATTGGAGAACCAATAGACCGACAAATTATCAACAAAGAAACCAATATCAACAAGCGGAGCAAGAAAAGGGAATATAGATAGAAGAGGTGGAGGTAAGACCACCAAACTCCGATAAACGTTCGAATTGACAGCTAAGCGCCCATGCCAAAGAGAATGACGCACCGACCCAGGACAATTACAGCACCTTGAACAGAGAAGTAAATACCTTATCACGAGAAGAGAAGGAAGAAACAAATCCGCAGGGACCAGATGAAAGAGAAGACAGGAAAATAACAATATCGTGTTGGGACGAAATTAATTGGGAGAATACTGACGAGGAAGATGAATTACCAGAGGCATTCACAACGAATGTAGGAGGAAAGGACGAAGTAATGAGTATTGCAGAGCTATTTAAGATGGAAACCAGGGAAAGCGAATTCAATGAGGATAATGCGCAGTCGACAGAAGTTGAAAATAAGTTACTAGTGGGCACACAACCCAACGTATATAATGAAGGAAGTTATGAAGCGATAATTAGAGCATTTAAATGCGATTATGTGGAAGTAGCGACGAAGAAGAAGAAGATAGACGAGGATGAGGAAAAAGTAGAGGGTGTTGAAGAAAGCGTAAATGAATGAAGAAATAGAGAAGAGGAAATAAAAGAGAGAGAAGTAGCAGTCGAAGCTTATCCTACAGAAAGTTCGAATTCACGAGGGAAATTCCTGAACAGACTAATGTATGATTCAGTGGAGGATTCGTTGATGCAAGAAGAAGAAGAAGAGAACCAACCCTTTCAAATTCAACCAATTGTGAAGGCCATAGTAAAGCATATCCCAGTCAATATTGTAATTGATTGCGGAAGTGAACTGACCGCGATCTCAGAAAATTTATTCATGCAGTGTAATGGCAATGAGGAATTGCCAGCTCTGAAAACACGAAAGATTAAAGTAAGAGGTCCTATTAGAAACAACTTCGTGATTATACCTAAACTAACTGTAGATTTGATTATAGGTGCAGATTTTTTAAATGAGAGACGAGCGTAATAGATATGGGGAAAGGTAGCGTAACATTCTGGAATGTCACACTTCTCTTTGAGCAAAAGCTAAAATTAGAAGAAATACCAGTTATAAACAAACAATAAAGAATGATGCGAGATAAAGAGGATGAAGAATTAGAATTGTATGCACAAAAGGGGGAATCGCCTCAACTCATGTTAGAAGTCTATAAAGAAATCGACGAAAAATTGCAAGAAGTTCAAGGTATTTCGGAACACAGTGAAAAAGAATTAGAGGGTATTTTACGAGATAAAGCAGAGGTATTTTTACCTAAGACTGGCAGTATTAAGCACTTTCGGTACAAGTTTGAAGTAAAGCAGCACAAACCATTTGGAGTGCCACCCTATACAATCCCATTAAGCTATAGGAATAAAGTATCCAGGAGATATCTAAAATGTTAGATGATGATATTATTGAACCAGCTACCTCCACATATAACAGCCCGCTCCATATTATAGAAAAACGAGATGGGAGCATCAGGTTAGTGCTTCATTCCAGTCAGATCAACACAATCATAATCACTGAGACAGATCGCATAGAAAAATTAGAGGAATTGATACAAAACTTACACGGTGCTAAGATATTTTCATCAATTGATTTACGGAGTAGTTTCTGGCAAATAGAATTGGCCCCAGAATGTAGAAAATTTACAGCATTTATCGTATTCGGTAGATGTTACCATTTGGTTTAAACATATCATCAGCAGCGTTTATTAGGGGATTTAACACTATACTCAGTCCTGAAATTTTACATAAAATTACTTGTTATGTTGATGATGTGATTATAGCAGAACCCTCTTGGGAACATCACAACGACACATTAAATCAGTTTTTACAGATCATGAAAGAGCATGGCGTCACAGTAAATATAACAAAATCCAAATTTGGAAGGCGAGAGGTCAAATTTCTAGGACACATAATTTCAGAGAAAGGGGTAATGCCCGACCCAGAAAAACTAACGGCACTCAAAAAATTCTGTACTCCATATAATAAGAAAACTTTCAGAGGATTTCTAGGTCTCACCAGATTCTATACAAAATTTATTTGGATCGACTCTCTCGCAACACCACGCATATTTGCATTGACTGGAAAAAACACGCCATGGGTATGGGATCAACAAGCCAATGAAGAATTTTTAAAAGTGAAAAACGCACTAACAACAGCACCGACTTTAGCACATCCTGATCAAACACAAAATTTTTGTATGGCCACTGATAGCGAGAAAACAGGTTTAGGAGTTGTTTTATTCCAAGAATACGAACAGGCAAGGCTAATATCATATAGAACAATTGCATTTGCCAGTCGGGCACTCACAAAAAGCGAGAAAAACTATTCAGTCACGGAGCTGGAAGCATTGGCTATTGTATGGGGCTTCCAACGTTTTCGATACTTCCTATTCGGAAGAAAAATAAAAGTATACACTGACCACAAAGCATTAGAATTTCTGTTATCCGCCAAACTAACTCATGGAAGATTAGCCAGATGGATGTTAATACTACAAGAATTTGACTTCACTATTACACACACACCAGGACCAGCGAATGTATTAGCAGATGCTTTATCACGATGTCCACAGGGTGCATCCAATAACATAGGTTTTGAAGCAGCAGAAGACCAGTTTACAATGTACTATATGAAACAAGTACCTTTAGAAAACTACATTACGACAGCATTGAAAAACGTAGGCAAAGAACAGGACAAGGATCCCGAAACACTAGGAACCAAACACAAGTGGAGAAGTAAGGATTTTCCAGACATTCGACAGCGCTATCTCGTAAAAAACAATGTTTTATTTTTTAGACGAAATGTTGCAACGAATGAATGGTTAATTTATATCCCAGATGAGCTAATTAATAAGTACATATGACATACACATTTAAGTAATGGCCACTTTGGACCAAAGAAATGCTTTTTAAAAATAAAACAAACAAGTCATTTTCCTAATATGGAAAGACGAATTAGAACAGTGTTAGTCAAATGCAAAAAATGTATGAGGGCTAAACACGTCACTTTCCAAACCAAACCACCTATGTTTCCAATAATCCCAAAAAAATTAAAACAAATAGCTGCAACAGATTTGATGGGGCCCTTCCCATGCACAAAAAATGGATATATTTTCATATTTGTCGTTTTGGAACTTACTTCTAAATATGTTACCTTGACACCATTAAAACGGGCAACAGGTCTTACTATAAGTAAAGCATTTAGACAAGATTTTCTCAGACAAGTAAGTCGAGTGGAACGAATAATTTCGGATAATGGCCCACAATACAAATCAGTGCAATGGCAGAACATATTAAAACAACACAAAATAAAACCCATCTACATATCTAAGTACAAACCTAGCGTAAATCGAGCAGAACGATCTATGAAGGACATAGACACTTTATGCCTATTATATGCAGGCAAAAGACACAACACTTGGGATATATACCTTAAAGATTTTCAAGAAGTAATAAATGATATGCCACATAGCACTACACTACTACCTCCAGTTACTGTACTTAAAAATATTGAACCCCCAAACATAACCAGAGGAAATGTGAGATTTCCTATTGTACCACATAGACAGCACAAACAAGTCATAGCAACAGCACTCTCCAACATCAGAAAGGCAGCCATTAAAAGAAAAGAAAGAGGAGAGAGAACAGCAATTAAAAGAACATTGTCAGTAGGCCAGAAAGTATTTGTAAAAACACACCATCTCTCCAGCAAACAGAAACACAAAATACATAAGTTTTACACTGCATACAAAGGACCTGTCATAATTAGCCGAATTGCTCATGATAATGCTGTGGAACTAATGAACCCAAAAACAGGCAAACACTTAGGACTTCACCATGTGAGCCATATCAAAAAGTTGGAAGATTAATTTTATTACTGATAAATAATTAGCACAATATTTCAAGTTTACATAGCAGATAAGATCGTCAGGAGAAAGAAGAATGAAGAAAGCGGAAGGTGGGGAAAAGAAAGTAGTTTCAATAAAAACAAAAAACAAAAATAACACCAATAGTAGCATAGATTAAGGTGAAGGGATAAAGTGTAGATAGTCTAACAGCATGAAGTACTAAAATGCTATACACCACGACACTACACAAAAATAAAACACGAATTTGAGG
Organism: Schistocerca serialis cubense; assembly: GCF_023864345.2. NCBI lineage: Eukaryota > Metazoa > Arthropoda > Insecta > Orthoptera > Acrididae > Schistocerca > Schistocerca serialis. Next base: position 13,600,188 of record NC_064646.1, read on the forward strand.
ATTCTTGCAGAAGTTAAGACTCAAAATATCTTAGAATTGTAACATGGAAAGGGCGCCGAAATTTGTAAAACTTTTTAAAAAGGCGTAAAACAATGTAGGTGCTAGACATATGTTAGATGAATATAAGTAAAACTTGTTGTAAGAACCATTGTAAAAAACTCCAGCAAAAAACCAGATGCAACGACCCACAAGTTGCAACCAGAGAAGTATCAAGAAAGGAAAGGACGTAATTAGCAAGACACGATTTCTACAAGGCAGAAGCGTCGAGAGAAGGGAAAGGACAGTGAGACCAACAAAGGGCACTTGTAAATCTACTGCTGAAGGGACCGGTGCAGGGACAGACAAGCAAACACCGGACTTTCACCACTCGTAAACCCCGGGACGCCCCGACTCAGCGGAACGAGCAAAAAATGGCCCGACGAGAAGACCACTTGGGCAAGCCACCTGAATCTGTTTTGGTTATGTATCAATAAGTCATTTTCTTCAAGGTGATTCATAATGTTCGAGTACAGTATCTGCTCCAAAATCCTACTGCAAATTGAGGTCAGCAATATGTGTCTGTAATTCAATGGGTTACTCCTATTTCCTTTCTTAAATATTGGTGTGACCTGTGCTACTTTCCAGTCTTTAGGAACACATCTTTCGTCAAGTGAGTGGATGTATATGACTGCTAAGAACGGTGCTATTGTGTCTGCTTACTCTGAAAGGAACCTGATTGTTATACCATCTGGACCGGAAAACTTGCATTTCTTAAGTGATTTGAGTTCTTTTGCAACACCTAAGATATCTACTTTTACGTCACTCATGCTAACAGCTGTTCTGGTTTCGAATTCAGGAATATTTACTTCGTCTTCTTTCATGAAGGAATTACGGAAAACTGTATTTAGTAACTCCGCTTTAGCGGCACCATCATCGGTAACATTTCCATCGCTATCGTGCAGAGATGGTGTTGACGTTTTTTTGCCACTGGTGTATTTTACATACGACCAGAATCTCTTTGGGTTTTCTACCATATTTTGAGACAATGTTTCGTTGTGGAAACTATTAAAAGCATCTCGGATTGATGTCCACACTAAATTTCGAGTTTCCGTGAAACTCAGTACTTGTAAATAGTATATTGACAAAAAGTGTATTGGTCATGGCTCACCAGTACTACGGCCTCCCAGGACTCCCAACTTGGACCCTTGGATTTTTTGTGTAGGGACATTTAAAAATCTTTGATGTGTTCCATCCTTGTTGATAGTATCAATAAATACCGGGACTGAATGTTTTCAAAGCATTCGAAATAGGACTGAGCATTTTGAATGTGTATGGTCATTGATGACGACACGTACTGAAGCCTTCCTTCATATGAACAGTGGCCATGTGCAGCACTTATACTGTGTTTGTCCTCAACCGCATATATGCAGTTGGGATCCTCAAGGCCTCTTTTATAAGGTGTTCCTGCACTCAGTCGTATTGCGCCATATCAGGTAAACCACTGGCTTCCGCTCCTATGTTTGCTAGAATCGTTCCACAGAGAATTGCTGCTGTAATGCATCCCAGATGTGGTCGTAATCACGGAAAAAATCGCAGCACCGGTAACGAGTTGTGCGACATAAAGCAAAATTGGAAGGCATATTCCCACATCTGAAAGACGAAGTCTATTCAAATTTCACGCCAGACGCAGAAGAGTGGCGCCAGTAGCGCCCCTATGAGAATGCAAATCAGGTTTCCTTTAATTACACGCTGTAACGGTCACGAGCGTTACTTACCTTTGACGTTTGGCGTGGTGAGTCGATGTTGGTCAAGAATGCTTTTAATGTGACGGAGTAGCCATTATTCACACCTCACTAAGCTTGAACGAGTCTGTGTAATAGGGCTACGAGAAACTGGATGCTCCTTCTGCGGTACGGCAGAAAGACTTTACAAAAATGTAAGCACTGTACCTTACTGCTGGCTACGGTGCTCGTGAGAACGACCTGGCTCCGGACGACCACGTGGAGTTTTTTTACACACAAAAAGAACATGATGTATATAGTCTTTTCTGTTCATAAACGCATAATAAACAGAAAAATAAAAATTACGTTTAGCTGTTTGCATACTGTGTCGTTGGCCCCTACCACCATGGCACAGCACGTCCCCAGGTTGCGGATAGGAGATATGGCCTTCAGATATGAAGGGTAGCTGCGAATACCAAAAATAAGCAGTCGTGGACAGCCGGTGGGGAGCAGGCGATCCCTGTTTCTTCTTCTCTTACCGCCAAATTTATCATCAAGAATCAGCAACATTAATGGGCATGGATCCCTTTGAAGTAAAATATTCCTGAGGTAAACTAGGTTCCCATTCGGATCTCCGGGTGGAACCTACTTTGATGGGATTCAGGCCGAAAGGAACTTTCTGGTTGGGAACATGGAACGTTAAAAGTTTGAACAGGCCAGGAACGTTCCAGACATTATCAGACGAATTAGATAGATCAATGTGAAGGCTGATTTGAGGAGCCTAGGTATTGAAGGTGAATGGAAGGAAATAGCCCAAGACAGGGACAGAGGGCGAAAATACGTTGCTGCGGTAATGGACTCTCGAGTCCGGTATGACCAGCGGGAATGAATGAATGAATGAATGTTTGCAGATGACAAGTTGTAGATTGTGTAGCAGACTAGCTACCAACATACGAGTAAATACTCAATAGCTTCATGTAAGGTATGTAAATTAATGCAGACATCCACTCTTTTGCCTATTAAGCTAGAACTAGAACTTTAGACATAATGTAATAAACAACATACAGTGCTTCAGGTCGTTAATACATACCTCAAATGTGAACTATAAAGAAATGATATATAATATTTTACAACAATTATTCATTCACAATTGTAAATATTTTGTACCAAAAGTTTCTCTAAATGTTAATACGTAACAACAATTTTACAGTAAGAAAATAAAGTAACCCACTGAAAATAGCATAAAAAATGCTGAAACATGTCTGGGTAAAACGAAACTGAAAATGTGTCTTGCATCAAGCGGAATTCCTCATCCTATTGTTATTTAATTTCGTTTTATCTAACTGGGTGTCTACAGCATGACATTAGATCCAATGAAGTCCAATGTCTAGCAAATAAATTATAAAAATTTTACTTTGATAGTAACAATAGACTAGACCTTTGCTATCGTTAGTTATATGTGGCATTACTGGGTATTCTATGTAGTACAAGTTTTGTCCGCCTCTCTAGCTGAGTCGTCAGCACAGTCGACTGCCATGTACAGGATCCAGTTCGAGACCCGGTACTGCCAGGGATTTTTACTTGGTGGGAGGACTTGTAAGAAATGCACTCAGCCTCGCCACCTCCTCACGCCAACTGGAGAGCTGCCTCGACCGATTAGTGGCGATTCCAACGTCAAGAAACCCCATAAGGACTGGGCAAGCGGTGTGTTCACCACGTGCTCCTCCTACCGCATACGGTGACACCATAGGCAGAGGATGACACGGCGGTCGGTCGGATCTTTTTGGCCCGTCCAGGGTCGGAAAGTGCAAATTCACTTTTTTTTACTATAGGTTTTATTAGCCGTTTATTAGCACACCACGCAGAAAATTAAAGTCGCCATATACTCGTAGTACTATGCCGTTATCGAGAGAATCAGAAGACCGAATTTATGGTGAGCCTAGAAATAAGAGTGTTGTAAAATACGAGAATTCAGATGCACGCCATCCGCGATTAGATCCATACCAGCGGTTGAAGTACTTTTGTGCTCCTGGTCGTGCTCTGCTTTACGCGAATCACTTAACAGCGAGACATTCACTGCCGCCGGTGTGTGTGTTGCGCGCACGACAGCAAGTTCTCGAGGCCTATTAAATGCGACGAAACTTGCTCTGATCTCCAGCCGGATAATGTCGATCGATGTGGCCGATGGCAACGAATGCCTGCCCTTTGCCATCTGGAAGCTATTTTCAAGTTAGCTGAGCTCTATACCCGCTACCATCAAAAAAATGGTTCAAATGGCTCTGAGCGCTATGGGACATAACTGCTAGGTCATGAGTCCCCTAGAACTTAGAACTACTTAAACCTAACTAACCTAAGGACATCACACACATCCATGCCCGAGGCAGGATTCGAACCTGCGATCGTAGCAGCAGTGCGGTTCCAGACTGTAGCGCCTTTAACCGCTCGGCCACTCCGGCCGGCCCGCTACCATCCTAAGATGCGCTGAGTAGCGGCAGATTCACCGGCCGAGCGCGGCAGCTACTTTTGCCAAGAAAATACGGAATACCTCGAGTTTAAAAAAACAAATATGGAGTGGGAAAACATTGAGCTATTCTAAAATATCGAGTTGCAAACCCACTCATTCTCGCCTAACCACTATAAAAATCGGTCTGCAGTTAATTTCAATAAAATCTAGTGTTTAGCACATTCCTCAAAAGAATGGAGAATTTTCGGATTCAGGTGCAACATGTTGATCAAATATTTCAGAATAATCGGTTCTGAACAAATACATTCAGTTCTGATCCTGTGAATACATTTCTTCCAGCCAGTCTTCAAGCAGTCTTAGACACAACTCTCCCTTAACACGTCTTTTCGACAAATAATCATGTGTTATGTAACACGACACTGTACAATGATGTGTTTTCGTTGGTGTATAAAGGTATAATATATTAGAGATGTTTAAAAAATATAAAATCTTGGTGCGTAGCATAAATTATTTATAAAAGTATTTGGAATTTTATGAAGAGCGATCAAAAAGTTTCCTTTCTAAGGCGCGCAGAGCATAACCGGCATGCCAATCAGGCAAAATCGCCGTGAGAATTGAGGCAATCATCTCACAGACGCAACAGGTTGAAGATACTCGTTTGGTACAACACAGTTTCCTGCTGCGTGAAGAAGTCTGTAGCTGCCTGCTCCATATCCTCTTAAGCCAAGAGTCGTCGTCACTTGTAAAGTGGTAATCGCATGGGGAGAGGTCAGGACTGTGTGGCGGGTACTCCTCTGTCTCCGATCTGAACTGACGTAACCCCTGCATTACGAGATTTACGATATCAGGACGTGCAGCAGCACCCTAGCACATGAGTGGTTTTCGACAGACATGCTGCCCCATACACATTCTTCAGTCTCTGACGGATATCTGCCAGCGTTTGTCCTCCGACAGCCAAGATAAGAATAAGAGCCGGCCGGTGTGGCCGAGCGGTTCTAGGCGTTTCAGTCTGGAACCGCGAGACCGCTACGGTCACAGGTTCGAATCCTGCCTCGGGCATGGATGTGTGTGATGTCCTTAGGTTAGTTAGGTTTAAATAGGGGGACTGATGACCTCAGATTTTAAGTCCCATAGTGCTCAGAACCATTGGTCCTGTTCGGACGTATTTGGTAACGACGTCGTCATAGTTCGGCTTTGCGCATTTACTGCACGCGCATCGGAAAGATACGAACACCGCACTAATCGCATGTCTACGTGTCGGTGCTTACTTACCCACATGGAGTCGCACTACGTTTCATATACGCTGCAGCTACGCCCCCAAACGGGAACTTGTAGTCCATTTTAATATGGATGTTATTAAATGTTTCAATGTTAGAAATCAAATATAAATTTTCATAAAATTATAAAAAAATGAGCATGGAAGAAACGGAAACATACACAGTTATAAATCTTGCAATATTCTCCTTTAGAAAATGTATGTGAGGAAACTAATGCCATACCGCACGAAAATTAGCAAATTTACAGGCCTGTACCGCGTCGTGCAAATGAATAATGACAACTACACAAAACGAAGCTGTGTATTGGACACACTGATGTCCCTGTTAACATTGTAAAGTTTACTGCTTTTCAAAGTAATTTCGAATAACTAAACTCTCTGCCATAACCTCCAACCATAAGATGAAAATCCATTTCCCTAATTTCTTGCATATGTGGCTGGTTGCGAGTACAGTTGTCTGATACGATCTGACGACACTAAAAGGCTGTCGACCGGGGACCGAAGTTAGTGTCGCGTTATCTGCCATGAGATAGCGTTCTGCACAATTCCGCAATGCAACGTAGTAGGTAAGCAAGAGAGGAGAATTACGTATTTATGTGCCGTCGACAAAGCGTGGCAAATAGTCGTTAACCTCCTGTTATTTGATCACACTTTGCTAGCAAGTGGGAATGACCTTAGCAATGCCTACGATGCACTTCAGGTGCCGTATCCCTTCAGCAAGATAACAACCTTCACTCGTTGCACAAAACGTCACGCTACAACTGCAAGACTTACAGGAAAATGAGGCAAAAAAATGGTTCAAATTGCTCTGAGCACTATGGGACTTAACATCTATGGTCATCAGTCCCCTAGAACTTAGAATTACTTAAACCTAACTAACCTAAGTACAGCACACAACACCCATCACGAGGCAGAGAAAAACCCTGACCCCGCCGGGAATCGAACCCGGGAACCCGGGCGTGGGAAGCGAGAACGCTACCTCACGACCACGAGCTGCGGACAAAATGCCGCACATCAGTGGATACAGCACGAGTTTCAATTGGTAATACCCGCTGTGGCGTAGTTGCACTATCGGACAGGCACATCAGAACATGTAGACAACTCATCTGCTCAGTACTGTCACATGGAGTTAGCTTGTGCCTGTAGATAGGCAATCAATTGAACAAGTTACCAAAACGAGCTGCCGTCACACCTTCCTGGACATTTCATGTCAGCGACCTCAGTTAATTACACACATGTGTTGATGTTTGCTACGTTATATGAGTTAAACACTTGGAAAGATCCGCTGACCACTTGTGTTTATCTCGTAGTTCGTAACTAACCTGTTTCTACGGGTTATTACGTTAAGAGTGTGAATGGAAATGCTTATTGATTGTGAAATTAACTTGAGAAGATTAGGGTCGCCACCGACTCTAACCATACAACTAACCAAGGGTTGGCCGAGTCGGAAAATAAATTAATTTGATCACAGACCAAAAACTCATAAAAATACGTACGTCGTGATATCGCTCATAGGGGATGCGATGTAATTAATAGTATTTCCCGTGCACTGTCCACGAGAATCAGCCATTTAAAATAAAATAGTACATGCATGAACACTGTGCAGAAGGTCAGCTCCCAGCAACACACCTGAAAATAAGACTTAATCTAAAGCATTTCTTTTAAAATAAAACGGGAAACTAATCACTGGACCTCTGCGTAAGGAAACGTGTTGGATGTGCTAACAGGAAGGCTACGAGGTGAGTGGCTTAGGTGCAAAAACGTAACCTCGGAATGCAAGAGAAAATTGTGTATAAAATCATTCATTCCTAAGACATGGATGTGAGGCATGTACACAACTCCTGATAACATTAATTCCTAAAACATTAAAGAAAAGCATCGATACGTACACAGTTATAATCTACACCTAAAATCATTGGTGTGAATCATTCATACAACTGCTGTTGCCTGATAACTGATCGCAATAACTCGTGAAACGGTACGCGTTTTGCAGTACACGTGCGTGCCCGCGTGGTTTGTGGAGACACAATTTCTAGGTATCGTGGCCAAGTTGCAACAATATCACGTCACACAATCATGAACAGTTAACATTCTTCAAAACAAACATGAGACCGAACAGTTAGTGATGATGGTAGCCCAACAAAACTTTTAATGTTCAGCTCCCCAGAACGAAAGATACATAAAGCAAGGAAAATTTACGAGAAGGCAAAGCTACTAATATTTAGAAAAATGAAAGCTTATACAGGCACAGCTGAAGGCAGACATTCATAGTACAGAAGCGAGTGCTCACTTCTTATCGACACCTTCGTGTGGCGCTCTTCCGGCGGATCCAAGTCTGCTACAGAAATTTGCTAAAAGAAAAATCTGCCAAAGATTTGCATTCCTTGCTGCGACAAGGCAAAGCAATCTTTCAGAGTTGTAAAGCGAGACCAAAAGCTAACAGCTCTCCTCTCACCAAGTAACAACGCGCCACGCGGTCAGTCTAACTCACCTTTCTTCAACTGGAGCACAGCTGTGGACGCTTCCCGTACCGGCGGCAGACTGCCTCCCTTTTTCATCTCCAGCCTCCTCCACGCTCCGCGTGGCCCAGAAAACCCAAAGATGCCATTTCCGTCACCAACCTAACGCAGGTGGATTTCTCACAAGTAGCGCAAACTTTGCCTACTTGACCACTACGAGAGTTGGCTATTCTGTACAATTGCTGCTGAATCTGTATCACTATCGCAGACTTTCTGCAGCAGACTACGCCACTGTCTAGCAGCGTGATACACAACCACATTCATTCAGTCACACCACTATGAGAGTTATGAGAAAAGATAAACAAGGAAAAGAAAGAGAAATGCTAGTGAAAATGGGCTGCCGGACTAATGAAAGGCGGCTACAGGACCCTTTGAAGTTTTCTCACAATCGTCTTCTGAAACCTCAGAAGTATTTGTAGTTGGAAGAAGAGTATGTGTTTACCAGGTAGTTAAGCAACCTACATTTCTCTTGTTCGAGGTGTGTGAGAAAAGTTAGGACCTGAGAACACTGTGACCGAGCTGGCAATGTTGTGTTGTTCTACTTGTCTACACTGGTGTGATCATTCCTTCCAGATGCTCAGTCAGAGTTTCAGCTCGGAACAGCCATCAGGTGGTTTTTGAGACCACCGTTAGTGAAACTAACTATGGGGAACATTCCTTCTACATCTACATCTACATCCATACTCCGCAAGCCACCTGACAGTGTCTGGCGGAGGGTACCTTGAGTACCTCTATCGGTTCTCCCTTCTATTCCAGTCTCGTATTGTTCGTGGAAGGAAAGATTGTCGGTATGCCTCTGTGTGGGCTCTAATCTCTCTGATTTTATCCTCATGGTCTCTTCACGAGATATACGTAAGAGGGAGCAATATACTGCTTGGCTCCTCGGAGAAGGTATGTTATCGAAGCTTCAACAAAAGCCCGTACCGAGCTACTGAGCGTCTCTCTTGCAGAGTCTTCAACTGGAGTTTCTGTATCATCTCTGTAACGCATTCGCTATTACTAAATTGTCCTGTAACGAAGCGCGCTGCTCTCCGTTGGATCTTCTCTATCTCTTCTATCAACCCTATCTCGTACGGATCCCACACTGGTGAGCAGTGTTCAAGCAGTGGGCGAACAAGTGTACTGTAACCTACTTCCTTTGTTTTCGGATTGCACTTCCTTAGGATTCTTCCAATGAATCTCAGTCTGCCATCTGCTTTACCGGCGATTAATTTTATATGGTCATTCCATTTTAAATCGCTCCTAATGCCTACTCGCAGATAATTTATGGAATTAACTGCTTCCAGTTGCTGACCTGCTATATTGTAGCTAAATGATAAATGATCTTTCTTTCTATGTATTCGCAGCACATTACACTTGTCTAGACTGAGATTCAATTGCAGTTGCAGATCCTCCTGCATTTCAGTGGAATTTTCCATTGTTACAACCTCTCAATATACTACAGCATCATCCGCAAAAAAGAACACAAGGTTTTCGCTGAAAAAAAAAAATCATTTCTGGAAATCTAAGAAGACGTTGAAGATGTATCTCGCTCAGGCAGGCCTTCAACTTCAAAAACCGACGAAAATGTTGAACGTGTGCGCGCTCTTGTGAGATCAGATCGACGTTTAACGATAAGGATGACGGGTGACTTGTTAAACACTTACCTCGTACATCATATTTTGACCAAAGGTTTTTACATGAGAAAGGGTTGTGCCAAAATGGTGACGAAAAGCATCACAAATGAGCAGAAGGACAATCGTAGAAACGTGTGCACTGATATTCTTGATAGCACTGCCAATGACCACGAATAGTCGCATAATTTTCCTAGAATACACGTCGTTTAAATTTATCTAGCAGAGGATTACGTCGTCTTTATTACAAGGATTTCGATTTAACTTTATTGAGAATTTCTTATACTTAGTTGCGCACCAAGCGGACTGCGAACGCGCGTGAATAGCATTACTAGCATTTCAGTTTTTTGCCACCTTCCAACAGCAATAGCGTATGAGTAGTTCATACGGAAAGTAGTCGATATAAGCCGGGTACTTCATTGTCATGCCTTACTCCATTGAAGAACGTGTGTTCATAGTTGAAGAATATGTGCGGTCTGAATCCACTAAAGTTGTTCGTGACACTTTTCATGAAAAGTTTCCTGAAAGTAATATTCCCGCAAAATAAACGATTCAGGATCTAGCGAGAAAGTGGCGTTCGACAGGCAGTGTTGTTAATTCAAAGAGCAATAAGGCAACGACTGTACGTACACCTGAAGAGTCTGGACCCGCGCGACTGCAGCGGTCGCAGGTTCGAATCCTGCGTGGGGCATGGATGTGTGTGATGTCCTTAGGTTACTTAGGTTTAAGTAGTTCTAAGTTCTAGGGGACTGATGTCCTCAGATGTTAAGTCCCATAGTGTTCAGAGCCATTTGAACCATTTTTGAACACCTGAGGTTGTGGCAAACGTGACGGCACACATTGAAAGAAGTCCCTACAAGTCAACACGTCGACTATCACAGCAATGTGGAATATCTCGCAGGTCATGTCAACGCATCCTTCATGAATTAAAAATGAAACCTTACCGTGTGAGTGTTGTTCAGCAAATAAAAGAAGCGGACAAGGGTAAGCGTACACATTACTGTAATTGGTTGCTGGAAAATGTCGCTGGGGGACATCTTGATCCGTTTCTACTGTTTTCGACGGATGAATCTTGGTTTCATCTTCCAGGTTACGTTAATTCACAAAACACAAGACACCGGGCTACAGAGAAAACCTATGGCGTACTGCAAAAGCCGTTACACGATTTAAAATTGGTGTATGGTGTGCTGTATCTGGTAATAGAATTATCCGGCCCTTGTACTTGGTTCAAAATGGTTCAAATGGCTCTGAGCACTATGGGACTTAACTTCTGAGGTCATCAGTCCCCTAGAACTTAGAACTACTTAAACCTAACTAACCTAAGGACATCACACACATCCATGCCCGAAGCAGGATTCGAACCTGCGACCGTAGCGGTGGCTCGGTTCCAGACTGTAGCGTCTAGAACCGCTCAGCCACTCCGGCCGCCCCATTGTACTTCAATGAAACTGTCAACACACATGTTTACTTGCAACTCTACAATGAATTTTCGCCTCTGTTAACTCCAAACGAATTTTTTTTTACCTATTTCCAGCAAGATGGGGCAACTTCTCATACGTCGAATTTGTCCGTAGTTCGAATACATACTGATTTTACAGAAGAGAGATCCAAGAGTAAGGGCTTGTGGCCACCCCTCTCTCCCGACTTGTGACTTTTACCTCTGGGGCTTTCTGAAGGCTAGAGTCTACCGCAATAATCCCAGAACTCTTGACACATTAAAAAAAACATATGTGAAGAAATTTCGAAAATTCCTCAAAGAGTACTGAAAAGTATGTTCCTTAACATGCTTCGACATGTACACCTTTCTTGGATATTGGCAAAGAACATTTTGAACACAGACTTTAAATTCCTTTCTAAAATATGCTTACTAAACTAATCTGTTACTTAAACTGTTAATTACATAGTTAATAATGAAACTGTACAATAAAAATGCAAGAAAGCGATGATTTTCTTCATTCATATTCCTTTCAACGCAGGGGCCGGTTTTATGTACGCCACTCTGCAGTTTCATAAGCTCTATATCGATCTGCTATGATCTCATCAACGTGCCTTTGAAATCGTGCAACTTTGTTTTCACGCCTCCATGCCAAAGTCTCCAACGCTAGAACTCTAGAATATGTCGCACCAGTGTATTATATGCAATTTCCTTTACAGATTCACTGCAAATTCCCAGAAACATTTCAACAAATACAAATCTCCCATTTGCCTTCCTTAACAACTTCCCAGTGTTGTCCCCAAATATACTCGTACTGGCGTACTAAACTTACTGACGTAAGTGACTTTCGCAAGATATGTCACTGCCGAGTAACCTATCCTGATGAAATTCGGACCATACGTGAAAAGAACTCCTACATTATAGCACAGAAGCTAACTGAAGGAAATACGAAAAGAGACGAACAGAAATGACACTTTTAATTCAAAGTCAATTATTACTGCGGCCGGAGTGGCCAAGCGGTTCTAGACGCTACAGTCTGGAACCGCGCGACCGCTACGGTCGCAGGTTCGAATCCTGCCTCGGGCATGGATGTGTGTGATATCCTTAGGTTAGTTAGGTTTAAGAAGTTCTAAGTTTTAGGGGACTGATGACCTTAGCAGTTAAGTCCCATAGTGCTCAGAGCTATTTGAACCATTTGAACCAATAGTTACTCTGAAGTCACTGTGTTCTGTGATGGTCCCACGGCCCTTACATAAGACGGGACATGGTTCTTAAGAAGGTATGTGATCACCACGGACGGCAGTGCATTCCCTGAAACGTGTTCCCACGTTGGTCACGAGGTTGCAGGTAAGGAGTCCTCTTGACAGGACGCTCCATTCCAGCAGCAGCGCGGTTGACAGCTACTGCATGGTCGCTGGGGTGCACGTGGACGTGCTGAAATGCGTCTCCTAAACGCACCTGACATGTGTACGATGAGAATTAACTCGTGGGAACGGGCAGGCCAGTGCATTCGCCAAAAATCCTCTCATTCCACGAACTCCTCCACCCACGTTGTTCGATGCGGCCACGCATTGGCATCCATACAAATGAATTAAAACTCGAACGAACACCTGAAAAGACTCCCGTAGTAAAGGAAAACAGTGTTACATTAGCGTTGACCAGTGAATGTACCATTCAGAGGTTTAGGGGTCAGTTCACCCGCGCAACATTATACACTACGGGCCATTAAAATTGCTACACCAAGAAGACTTGCAGATGATTAACGGGTATTCATTGGACAAATATATTCTACTAGAACTGACATGTGATTACATTTTCAAGCAATTTGGGTGCATAGATCCTGAGAAATCAATACCCAGAACAACCACCACTGGCCGTAATAACGGCCATGATACGCCTGGGCGTTGAGTCAAACAGAGCTTGGATGGCGTGTACAGGTACAGCTGCCCATGCAGCTTCAACACGATACCACAGTTCACGAAGAGTAGTGACTGGCGTATTGTGACGAGCCAGTTGCTCGGCCACCATTGACTAGACGTTTTGAGTTGGTGAGAGATCTGGAGAATGTGCTGGCCAGGGCGGCAGTCGAACATTTTCTGTATCCAGAAAGGCCCGTACAGGACCTGCAACATGCGGTCGTGCATTATCCTGCTGAAATGTAGGGTTTCACAGGGACTGAATGAAGGGTAGAGCCACGGGTCGTGACACATCTGAAATGTAACGTCAATGCGAACAAGAGGTGACCGAGACGTGTAACCAATGGCACCCCATACCATCACGCCGGGTGATACGCCAGTATGGCGATGACGAATACACGCTTTCAATGTGCGTTCACAGCCGGGTCGCCAAACACGGATGCGACCATCATGATGCTGTAAACAGAAGCTGGATTCATCCGAAAAAATGACGTTTTGCCAGTCGTGCGCCCAGGTTCGTCGTTGAGTACACCATCGCAGGCGCTCCTGTCTGTGATGCAGCGTCAAGGGTAACCGCAGCCATGGTCTCCCAGCTGATAGTCCATGCTGCTGCAAACGTCGTCGTCCGCAGCTCGTGGTCGTGCGGTAGCGTTCTCGCTTCCCGCGCCCGGGTTCCCGGTTTCGATTCCCGGCGGGGTCAGGTATTTTCTCTGCCTCGTGAAGACTGGGTGTTGTGTGCTGTCCTTAGGTTAGTTAGGTTTAAGTAGTCCTAAGTTCTAGGGGACTGATGACCATAGATGTTAAGTCCCATAGTGGTCAGAGCCATTTGAACCACTTTTTTGCAAACGTCGTCGAACTGTTCATGCAGAGGGTTGTTGTCTTGCAACAAACGTTCCCATCTGTTGACTTAGGGATCGAGACGTGGCAGCACAATCCGTTACAGCCATGCGGATAAGATGCCTGTCATCTCGACTGCTAGTGATACGAGGCCGTTGGGATCCAGTACGGCGTTCCGTATTACCCTCCTGAAACCACCGATTCCATATTTTGCTAACAGTCATTGGATTTCGACCAACGCGAGCAGCAATGTCGCGATACGATAAGCCGCAATCCCGATAGGCTACAATCCGACCTTTATGAAAGTCGGAAACGTGATGGTACACATTTCTCCTCCTTAAACGAGGCATCACCACAACATTTCTCCAGGCAACGCCGGTCAACTGCTGTTTGTGTATGCGAAATCGGTTGGAAACTTTCCTCATGCCAGCACGTTGTAGGTGTCGCCACCGGCGCCAACCTTGTGTGAATGCTTTGAAAAGCTAATCATTTGCGTATCACGGCATGTTCTTCCTGTCGGTTAAATTTCGCGTCAGTAGCACGTCATCTTCGTGGTGCAGCAATTTTAATGGCCAGTAGTGTACCTCCCCACACCTTAACTCATGGACTATCAAAAAGATCATGTTCCACACCGTTCCTGTTAGCGTTATGTGTTCCAGCATCTCTTAAGGCTATGTCCAGAATCACTACTCACACTAACCCTGCTCTCATCCGAGAACAGGAAGTGACCTTTCACATCGTTGGTCCAGTCCCTATGTTATTAGCATCATCGCAAACGGTACCACCTATGCCCAGGTGTCAACGCAACACAACGTATTGACCATCGGGCAAAGAAACCACCCCCTTGCAATCGCCGTGCCACTATAGAGCGTGAAACTGCATGCCGTACAGTCCTGTTAAACGTGGTTGTAGCTGCACCTACTGTTTAACGTGGGTACCTTCTTGCCTGTTGTACAGTGCGGCGTTCCTCTGCTTCTCCTCCGGGAAGCAGTGCCTGTGGTTCGGAACGCTCCCCATGCACGTGAAACAATACCGTGAGCGATACCAATTTCCTAGATTACACTTCTTCTTTCTTCCATTTTTCTAATGATTCTTTCCCGTGTGAAGAAATTCCGATGTCTTCGGCCCATCTTGGGACGAAGAACACCACCACACTACACCGTGACTGCTCACTGACTGACACACTTCCTTCAAGTTCCTTGTGTTGTGGGGCCACACCCATTTGGTGCTTCAGTTACGTTGGCGTCACGCCATGTCCACCTTTCTGTGGACGGCTTGACGATCGCTGGCAACACGCTCCTGCACTTCCATTCATTTTCACCGAGTAGTTAATGTGGTATGGCATTTTATTTATCTCGCCCTTAAGTATTGCACTGCAGTGTGTTTACATACTGAAGAGCCGAAGAAACAGGTACATCTGCCTAATATCGTGTAGGGCCGCCGCGAATGCGCAGATGTGCCGCAACACGATGTGGCTTGGACTCAACTGAAGTCTGAAGTAGTGCTGGAGGGAACTGACACCATGAATCTTGCAGGGCTGTCCATAAATCCGTAAGAGTACGAGAGGGTGAAGATCTCTTCTGAACAGCACGTCGCAAGGCATCCCAGATATGCTCAATAATGTTGATGCCTGGGGAGTTTGGTGGCCAGCGGAAGTGTTTAAACTCAGACGAGTGTTTCTGGAGGCACTTTGTAGCTACTCTGGACGTGTGGAGTGTCGTATTATCCTGCTGGAATTGCTCAAGTCCGTCGGAATGCACAATGGACATGAGTGGAAGCAGCTGATCAGACAGGTTGCTTACGTACGTGTTCCATGTCAGAATCGTATCTAGACGTATCAGGGGTCCCACATCACTCCAACTGCACACGCCCCACACCATCATAGAGTCTCCACCACTTTAAACAGTTCCCTGATGAAATGGAGGCTCCACGGATTCTTGAGGTTGTGTCCATACCTGTACACTTCAAACTGCTAGGTACAATTTCAAACGACACTCGTCCGACCGGGCAACATGTTTCCAGTCATCAACAGTCCAAAGTCGATGTTAACGGGCCGAGGCGAGGCGTAAAGCTTTGTCTCGTGCAGTCATCAAGCGTACACGAGTGGGCCTTCGGCGTCGAAAGCCCATATGAATGACGTTCCGTTGAATGGTTCGCACACTGACACTTCTTGATGCCCCAGCACTGAAATCTGCAGCAATCTGCGCAAGGGCTGCACTTCTGTCAAGTTGAACGATTCTCTAGAGTCGTCGTTGGTCCTGTTCTTGCAGGATCTTTTTCCGGGCGCAGCGATGTCGGAGATTTGATGTTTTACCGGATTCCTGATATTCGTGGCCCAGTGGTTAGCACACTGGACTCGTATTCGGGAGGACGACGGTTCAATCCCACGTCCGGCCATCCTGAGTTAGGTTTACCGTGATTTCCCAAATTCGCTGCTGGCAGATGCCGGTATGGTTCCTTTCAAAGGGCACGGCCGACTTCCTTTCTAATCCGATGTAACTGATGGCCTCCCTGTCTGGTCTCCTCCCAACCCATCCTGATATTCACCATCTTATGGGAAATAGTCGTACGAGAAAATCCCCACCCCATCGCTACCTCAGAGGTGCTGCGTCCCATCGCTCGTGCGCCGACTATAACGCCACGTTCAAACTCACTTAAATCTTGATAACCTGCCACTGTAGCAGCAGTAACTCATCTAACGACTGCGCCAGACACTTGTTGTCTGATATAAGATTTGGCGACCGCAGCGCCGTACTCTGCCTGTTTACATATCTCTGTATTTGAATACGCAAGCCTATACCACTTTTTTTGGCACTTCAGTGTACGATGTAACGTGCTCTTTTGACCGTGTGCTATCGGTTTCTTTCCTATAATAATGAAACACTTACTTTCTGAAGCTGTCAGAGTATACCTCCATATGCTCCCTATTCTGATTCATTTGCCTGGCTAAATGGATCGTACCGTACGGAAGAGCCAGACTGGCAGCAGTACGATAAGAGTCAACTGCACTGCCGCTGAGAGTGAGAAGATAACGAGGTAACCACCCTGTGCTAGCGGGGAAATGGATGGCGCAACATTATTGGAAATCTGTAGCAGACACTGATAGCTGTGGCTGGCAGTCTCTCATAACCCTGCGCGCTGGCTCGTAACAGCCCCGCTCTACGGCCACAACGCAGCACGGAGATCAACGGCGTATTTGCGAACAATGGCAGCGTAACCCTAGCTTCACACTGCCAACATATTAGACGCCTACAAAGGATCCACGCTGGTGTCCTCGGACTGTGTCTGCCGGGGTCCTAAAACAGGTCGAACCTGAGGAAACAGTCGGTTGCATGTAGCCAATCAAGAAGATTTCGCTGCCGTGGGGATCCACAGCCTATAAATGTTTAATAAAACAATACAGTGTCCGTTGTAGGCTGTACCGTGCTTTATTAAAATCGCACTATTAGCTAATTTCGGCAGTGAGCGTTTATCAAGCACTTCTGCTGTGCCATGCGTTTTGTTAATCAATCAGTTAGTCGAAGCGCTTGCTAACCACGGCTTTTTCTACTGATTTCACAATAATATAGTCATTTTAAGTATTACACAACCTGGTATAGGCTGGATTGGGTTGTTTGGGGAAGGAGACCAGACAGCGAGGTCATCGGTCTCATCGGATTAGGGAAAGACGGGGAAGGAAGTCGGCCGTGCCTTTGAAAGGAACCATCCCGGCATTTGCCTGGAGCGATTTAGGGAAATCATGGAAAACCTAAATCAGGATGGCCGAACGCGGGATTGAACCGTCGTCCTCCCGAATGCGAGTCCAGTGTCTAACCACTGCGCCACCTCGCTCGGTATTACACAACCACCACTATTGTTTACATCATATGTTTACAATATTGTCACTCCTTCACTCGACAGTTCTGTTTTCCTCTTGAAGTATCGTGTATTAATCAAGGTTAATCAAGGGGTTGTGGCGGATGAGGGAGGCCCGAGTCGCAGTTACATCACAGAGCTGTGTGGCTGGATTGAAGAGTTTTTAGCAAACAGAACACAGACGTTAAAGTAACCTCTGGCGTGCCACAAGGGAGTGTTATGGGACCATTGCTTTTCACAATATATACAAATAACCCAGTAGATAGTGTCGGAAGTTCCATGCTGCTTTTCGCGGATGATGCTGTAGTATACAGAGAAGTTGCAGCATTAGAAAATTGCAGCGAAACGCAGAAAGACCTGCAGCAGATAGGCACTTGGTGCAGGGAGTGGCAACTGACCCTTAACATAGATAAATGAAATGTATTGCGAATACATAGAAAGAAGGATCTTTTATTGTATGATTATATGATAGCGGAACAAACATTGGTAGCAGTTACTTCTGTAAAATATCTGGGAGTATGCGTGCGCAACGATTTGAAGTGGAATGATCATATAAAATTAATTGTTGGTAAGGCGGGTACCAGGTTGAGATTCATTGGGAGAGTCCTTAGAAAATGTAGTCCATCAACAAAGGAGGTGGCTTACAAAACACTCGCTCGACCTATACTTGAGTATTGCTCATCAGTGTGGGATCCGTACCAGATCGGGTTGACGGAGGAGATAGAGAAGATCCAAAGAAGAGTGGCCCGTTTCGTCACAGGGTTATTTGGTAAGCGTGATAGCGTTACGGAGATGTTTAGCAAACTCAAATGGCAGACTCGGCAAGAGAGGCGCTCTGCATCGCGGAGTAGCTTGCTCGCCAGGTTTCGAGAGGGAGCGTTTCTGGATGAGGTATCGAATATATTGCTTCCCCCTACTTATACCTCCAGAGGAGGTCACGAATGTAAAATTAGAGAGATTCGAGCGCGCACGGAGGCTTTCAGACAGTCGTTCTTCCCGCGAACCATACGCGACTGGAACAGAAAAGGGAGGTAATGACAGTGGCACGGAAAGTGCCCTCCGCCACACACCGTTGGGTGGCTTGCGGAGTGTAAATGTAGATGTAGATGTAGGAGAGTCTAAATTTGGCTCGATAACTGAAATATACTGTGTACCAAGGTTTTACATTTCCTTATGCAAACATATACTTTCCAAATAACATAAGTTATGTACTGTCTTTTGTGACTGCAATAAAGGTCTTTCACTTAGCAAACTATCGGATAGAAGTTCGCTGTTCCTCTCTCAGTTCAGTCGCTGGGACATGGTTTATTATAACTGCGAAGCGTTATCACTTCTGATTCATCCTGCGTAAACCAAAGTCTGCTTTGCTTGGAACAGCTTCCTTCATTGTTATGAAGTTGCAACACTATGCTATGCTGCAACAGCCTTCCCAGTAAGGCTTTAAACTGTTTATTTTCCGTAGTTGTGGTTTTGGTTTTCTGTATTTGTACGCTGACGAGCCCAATGCACACACCAACACAATTTTAATTAGCTTTGTTGTATGTTTTAATTCAGTCTAATAATACATTTTCATGGAATACTGAAGCGAGTTTTGAAATTTTAGTTCAGTGCAAATAACAGTTCCTTAAACAACATTGATTTTGTGACTCTTCAAGCTTTCCCGGCGGATATGTTGTAAATAGTCTTCTCAGGTTTACCGCCGGATCACGTTGTGCAAATCCCACAATATTTCCTCGGAGTAACTGTCCGACATCTTCAGGTGGTTCAGCCATGCTCGCGGCTAGGTTGCTCCGAGGAAATATTGTGGAATTTGCACAACGTGATCCGGCGCCAGGCCTGAGAAGACTATTTACAACATTGAATTTAATATTTTTCTGTTTTCAAGGAAAAAAGCTAGAAAACAAGCCACATGGTTGTGATAAAAGGAATACTTTCGGACCCCACGTAAAATACTCATTTTCCAGTTAAATGATATTAAAAAGAAACCAGGCTTAGCTCTAAAAAGCCGATTTGGCAACACTGATCTGTAGTCTCCGCTCTAAGGACTGCCCCGCTGGCGAGCGAGCAAATCAAACAATCGCGAAAGTCATTGTTGTATCGAGAGACGCTTAACCGCACACTGTCGCCCCTCACAGAGGTTGTTTTGTTCTCCTATAGATCGACATGCGGCAACGTTGACCTTACACGCATCGCTTCCTTGTGCAGCTAGGAGCACCTGACAAGTAATCGACTTTAATGGCATTTCCTTCTGCAATACGGCACGACATACCATATATTGATTTACAGAGCCCGAAGAGCGCTAGGTACCAACGTCACTCCGAACCAGATTGCTCACCAGCTGGTACTGAATGGCAAGACAAAACACAATAGGAGGAGAGAGCGAATCCCTAGAAGTTCCATTGTCAACTGAAGAACTGGGAAGAGCATTGCAAGAACTGAAACGAAGTAAAGCAGCAGGTCCTGATGACGTCCGAACTGACCAGATAAAGCAGACTGGTCCAAAAACGGATGAATGGCTAGTGAATATGATGAACAGCTGTTTGGAAATATTTCAAATTCCGAAGCTGTGAAGGAAAGCACATGTAGTAGCATTACTAAAACCTGGTCAAGAGCCAACTGAGTCAAAAAACTGCCGTGTTATTTCCTTAACCTATCACGTACATAAATTATTTGAAAGAATGATTCTGTCAAGAACAGGAAGCAAAAGCGATGCAAAATTTATACTTGAACAAGCTGGATTCAGACCAGGGAAAGCATGTTGTACTCGAATAATTAATCTGACTCAACACATCGAAGACTGTTCTGAAACGAATTTAATACCTGCGGTTGTCTTTGTTGACCTTTTGTGCTGCATATGATACAGTAAACCATCAGCGACTCCTCACGAAAGTCTATGAAATAACAAGACACATCCGACTACTTACATATTAAGAGGCAGGTTGCATAATCGTAGAGTCTACGTAACCATCCAAGAAAAGAAAAGTAAATGGAGAAACCAAAAATACAGATTACCAAAAGTAAATGTTCTTTACCCTATTTTGCACAAATATGTACACAAATGACCAGCCACACCATCCGGAAATAAAGAGATTCATATATGGAGACGACACTGCCATTACTACTCAAGAAACAGTAGGTTGAAAGAAAACTGACAGAGGCTTTGCATACCTTGGAGAACTGCTATGAAGAAAATCACCTGTGACCTAACCCAGAAAAAAAGCAAGTTTCCACATTCCACCTGCTTAATAGAGACGCCTCAAGACAGTTTAAAATAGATTGGAGAGGAGCCAGAATACAACATTGCTCCAAACAAAAATACTTGGAACTCAGCCTAGAACATACACTGTTATTTAAAAAAACACTGCCCTGATCCCGAAGGGAAAATATGTGCAAGAAACAATACTGTATGTCACCTGACTGGTCTACATGGGGAGAACAACCTGATGTTCTTCGATAACCAGCAGTGGGACTCCCTATGCGCACCAGTATAGGATGCGTCTTGGCACGCCAAACAAGTAGACGTTGCTTTGAATGTCACCTGATGTCTGAGGCCCATATCTGGCCACGAAATTTGCCCAATTGCAGCCATAGCACCACCAAACGTCAGATCCAAAGCAGCCAGTGATATAGGAAAAAAACAACAAGCCGACCGACAGCATTTAATGTATAACCACCAAACAGTTGCAACTCGTCTGAAGTCGAAAAAAGCTCTTTCAAACTGACTGTAGCGCTAGAAGGCATACCTGAGATCCGCCGCCTATCTTTGTGGTCGCACTCTCTGCAAAATACAAAGTAAATCACAGAAGGGCAGCTACTACAGTGTAGTCCATGGAGAGCACTGAATAGATTAAGGACGGGAGTCGCGAAATGCAAAGTAAACGTGGTTGAGTGCGACTATTCTGAAGATGGCCACTGTGAAAGTGGGGAAACACCAACGATTGAACATTTGTTCATACGCCCACGGATGGAGTTTGTTTGCACTGCGGGAGATCTATTTTTATGCAACGACATGGTCATTAAAACTTGTAGAGTTTGCGAAAAAGAGAGTTTAGACTTTGATCATAGTATGAAGGCTTTCACGACCGGATGACATATCTTCTGGTAAACCTTCCGGGATGTAAGGTCGTGGTCCATGAAACTCTTCAGCTCCTAACGTTTCGTCCAGAGCTGCGCTTGACGTCTTGAGAGGGGTGTTTCTCCTCCGGTGAGTCTTGCCGAAAGTAACGGATCAGATTGAAAAGATTTTAAGTAAACATGATATTAGACCTGTTTTTAGACCAACGAAGAAAATTTGTCATGTTCTCCGGTCTGTAAAAGATAAACGTGCTCCTCTATCAGCCAGTGGCGTATATAAAATTCCGTGTACATGTGGTAAAGTTTATATAGAAACAACAAAAAGAAGCGTAAATACACGGTTAAAAGAACACAGAAGTCTTTGCCGCTTAGGAAAAACAGTTTAGAGTCGGCAAGACTCACCGGAGGAGAAACACCCCTCTGAAGATATCCAGCGCAGCTCTGGACGAAACGTTAGGAGCTGAAGAGTTTCATGGACCACGACCTTACATCCCGGAAGGTTTACCAGAAGATAGTTTAGACTTTCTCGCCCGGACACGGAAAGTTAAGTAGGTACAGCATGCTTGTCTTAAAGCCTTAGGGTTAGTAAGTTCCTTCTGACTCTGTCACTTGAGATTTGTGTTTAGTACTGTTGTATGTATATATTGTATGTTAATCGGGGACCTAGAAACGACGGAGAGGCTCCGTCCCCGCCGCAGCAACAGTGGTCCACAACCCCATGACGACTACCGCAGTCCACTTCACCCCCCCCCCCCCCCCCCCCCGCCGCCCCACACCTAACCCAGGGTTATTGTGCGGTTCGGTCCCAGGTGGACCCCCCCCCCCCCCCCAGGGAACGTCTCACACCAGACGAGTGTAACCCCTATGTTTGCATGGTAGAGTAATGGTGGTGTACGCGTACGTGGAGAACTTGTTTACGGAGCAATCGCCGACAAGTGAAACTGAGGCGGAATAAGGGGAACCAGCCCGAATTCGCCGAGGCAGATGGAAAACCGCCTAAAAACCATCCACAGACTGGTCGGGTCACCGGACCTCGACACAAATCGCCGGGCGGATTCGTGCCAGGGACCAGGCGCTCCTTACCACCCGGAAAGCCGTGCGTTAGACCGCACGGCCAACCGGGCGGGCTGTTTAGTACTGTTACTATTAGTTGTCAACTTATGACGCTATTGCATAGCAGCCGGCCGTGGTGGTCTCGCGGTTCTAGGCGCGCAGTCCGGGACCGTGAGACTGCTACGGTCGCAGGTTCGAATCCTGCCTCGGGCATGGATGTATGTGATGTCCTTAGGTTAGTTAGGTTTAAGTAGTTCTAAGTTCTATGGGACTGATGACCACAGCAGTTGAGTCCCATAGTGCTCAGAGCCATTTGAACCATTTTTTATTGCATAGCAAGCGGTAAAAATCTGGTAATGCATAAAAAATTGCTGGAGCCTGCTGACAACTTCAGTTACCTGTTGCCGACTTCCAAGTGCGTAACTGATAATCGGGAGGCTGTGCAATATTAGGAGTGGCCAGCTTTGCCTTGTTATTCGTACTCACAAATTGAAGTGGCAACTCGTGCAACACTTAGCGAAAAGCTTCAGATTTACAACAGCTCTGTTTCAGCCTCTTACGGGTGGAAGAGCTCTGTGGGGAAGCGGATTTCGTTGTATCAACAGAGGGAAGGTCGAGATGTGCTGCCGAAAACTTTTTCCTCCAATATCCGAACGAAGCGTGCAAGAATCACTGTGGTGCAGTCCACACTGGTGACGTAGAATGATGGAGAATATCGCTTTTGCTTAGCAAGCTTCATAATGAATGGCAACAAAGCGAGTTGGTGCAGAGGTTGACAAAGTGGAGCCTCATTCGGCTGGAAGGAGGTTCGTATCTGTTTGGCCATCCAGACACAGGATTCTCGTGATTACGCTAAGTCGGTTAAGTTGAATGACGGGATCATTTCCATGAAAAAGGAACGGTCGATTTCCATCGTCAGTCTTAACCTACACGAGCTGATGGTCTATTCGTTGACTGTCGACTGGACGCAAAATCCCAGACGTCCTTTCAGTTTTTGCTTCGGTTTCAGATGAACGAGTGAGAAACGATATTTTTGCAACTTTTCTTATACCGCGTGAATAATTGCATCTACTCCTCCTTTAAAACATTTTTGTTAATTTTCTTAGTAAAAACTTGTTTAACACGGTTACAATACTGTACGCTAGGTAATCTTCTCTTATTTACCGAAATCAGTCACTGATATTTTCATACTGTTTATTTTAAAATGGGACCATGTTTCATGGAATTGGTTGAGGGCTGTGACTATACAGCGAATTAAAAAAATTACACTTTTTCAGCGTCAGTACCGTTTTCATCCCAATATTTGTTGGCAGGATACGTTAGAGCAACATGCTGCCCGGCTGTTATTTACACGTCAGTTCGTAAATTAAACATTCCTTCTCTCTTTATGTGTAGTTGGGTTATGCTCCAAAATTTTAAGTCCAGAAATGTTAATCTATCCTAGTGTACCGCATTCTGTGTGTTTATTTAAATAATGTATGTCACAGATATTTTTACTTAAAATGGTGTTAATACAGCCCTCCCTGACAAACAGAGCGCAAGAACAAACACCACACTGTCACTTCACATTTTCTTGCTTGTTTGCAGTGTAATGGATAAACCATAAACCAGGCCAGAGATTATCACAACAGCTAAGAAAATATGTACACTATGGTCAAGGAATTATTTTTGTCCAAGTATATTTGCCTCAGGCCCATTCTCATACACTAAGATATTTATTTACTAAGGAGATTTCCTTTTTATTGGCTCTGTAACCTAGTGGTACAATGTCATACAATGTATCCAAGTGCTTTTTAATAAACATTTTCTATGCACCTTGAGCTACACTAGAAATGTTTTATTTGCCAAAATTGGCATCTGATTCAGAGAAACAAAAAAGTGTATGCGCATCGATTTTTACAAAATGATAACTGTTCATATATAGCAAAAATGTTCAAATGTGTGTGAAATCTTATGGGACTTAGCTGCTAAGGTCATCAGCCACTAAGCTTACACACTACTTAATCTAAATTATCATAAGGACAAACACACACACACCCATGCCCGAGGGAGGACTCAAACCTCCGCCGGGATCAGCCGCACAGTCCATGACTGTAGCGCCTAAAACCACTCGGCTAATCCCACTTGGCTCATATATAGCGGTAATGTAAGTCTACTTACATTACGAACTTCTATAGCAATGACATACTTGTCAGTTAATACAACGGGATCTTAAATAAATCCTATAACGCAGTACACAGTTTCTCATGTACGTTACTGCTGTAAAATTTTAGGCATTGACAGTTCTTGATAATATTTGACATAACTGTCAGATAGGGTGAACACGGAACCATGGACGTAAAAGAAAAGAAGGGAACAGTCAGTATATCACAAACTTGAAGCCGACGTCCGCCACCTTATATAGCCCAAAACATTAGGTTCACCGCATTTATACCTCCATGGTTCAGTGTGGTGGTACTTACCCCTCACGTCACTCTGGTGTGCCCGAGCCCTGTTTCGACCGTTCGGAATATCTGTCGCCTTCGTGGTCATATCCCAAACAGCATCTGGTGCTTTGATTGTGTGGAGACATTGTTATTTCATAAAAAATTCCTACTTGCGTCGTTTACTGGTGTACCAATCGATCCGATCGTAATCTAAAGTTTAAAGAAATGACATTTCATTCATAATTGGAGCCGTTCAAGCGATATTTTCTTTTGTTTACATGAATTATGGTTGCGCTGTTTAAATTTGTTGTAGTGGCTTTTTTACCCCGTAAGTTGCTATTACTGAGTGATAGATAAGATTTCAGAGTGAGAGGACGTGTAAACTACTGTGATACTAATGCACTGACAATCTAATCCTGTATGGAAGTATATCTCTATGCAATTCTGTTTCTTTGACATTTCAATAATCGTTAACTTTGTTGACATGAACAAGGTACATTAGCATGCCTTGCTTCTTCCTTTATTATACACGTTTATGGACTAACAAAGAAGATATGCTAAGTTTTTTCCAGACGTGACCCTTAAAGAGGTTTTGCATACGAGTTGAAAACTGAAAATGTAACGAATAAGAAGAATCTATGGTTTCAGAGTTCCAGCTTCATTTGATATCGATAGAGATACAATAAAAGTGGAATTAAACGGATTAAGAAAGCATCCTTTTCACATCAATCTTACTCTTCTTGGTTATCCGAAGCGCAACAAAAAACGAGTCAAATTAACGAAGCCAAATGTGTCGTATTACTGAAGAAAATATGCGTTCAAGAACAGAAAAAGTTCGAAATTGTCTTTATGATACTACTTTATTCATGTAAGCACTGTAATTTTTTAGTATTTATAACAGCTGTTGCACGCACAGGACAGAAATAATGAACAAGAAGCAATGGTAAACAGTAGTCTGCTAATATTTTGGCTGTTTAATATGGTGACAGGCCCCTTCACTCTAGCTTCAAAACAAAATGCAGCTTAAGTCTGTAACGTCATTTCCATTTTTTTTTTTTTTAACCTTCATGTATGTAACTGACGAATCAAGGAGTCTACATTACCTGTCTTTTGTTATTTCTAAGATCGTATTTATATATTTCTGTCACATGCATTCAAATAATTATGTAACTTACAATTTTTGACAATTGGCATGTAAAGGCAGAGTATAAAAAATATAGAAGATTGCAATACATCACGTCAAACTAGATAATTTTTACGTGCAGTATGCAGGCTCCTATTCGGTTAAAACACTGCTGAAACATTGTATATACATCTCATATTGTAACTTTGTTTGTTCATTAAGTATGTTTTTGGCTGTTTTGTCGTATGTATTTGTATTTCTTCTAGAATATTTAATAACCTGAATTTTACTGCTTTGTGGAGAATGGTGGTGTTTTTGTTCATGTAATTAGCAGAATGTTTGTATTCTCTTAAATGAGCACCGAATGCTGAGGGAATTGCTCCACTAACATTAGTATGTTACTGCGTCTCTTTTTGAAGTTTCTCCGTGTTTGTCCAATAAAATTTATTTTTTTCAATACATGTTACTATATACACACCTGACATGTTACAGATTTAGCTCTTATCGATACTGTGTACAAGACATGATCTTATATTGTTCTCTGTACTGAATACAATCTGCACTCTAGTTTTTCGAGACAAATGATTTATTTTGTCAGAAATGTAATCACAGTATGGTAAGGTTATAATCTTATCTTTATCTACTTGCTTGCTTTTCTCTTATGTAATCTAGTTTCTACTCTTACTATATTCTTTCTGTGTTCAATCTCGTAAATAGTTTTGGATGATAGCAATTGTGAGATGCTACCTTCTTCAGTGTATGTAATTAAGAGTTAATACTCGCCTTGTTTAAAGGATATTTGACTAAACCGTCGATTGTTGAGTGGGAATTTGCCTCTTTATGGGATTGTGGATGGCAAGAACTGCTGTGAATTAAGCAGTCAAATGCAGTGGGTTTCCGGAACATGTTGAAAATGTAGATACCTCTTTCTCTTTTAACAGTCAGGTCCATAAAGTTAATACATTTTCTTCATGTTCTATGGTGAAGACGATGTTCTTATATAACCGATTAAATCGTTGGTAACATAACTTCATCAAGTGTGCCATTGGAAAAACAAGTGTATCATCTACATAATGGAGATAGTATATAACTTTCATAGATAATCGAAAATTTCAAAAAAAAAATTGTTTTCGATATAATATAAAAATATATTTGCAATTGTTCCTGACAGGCAGTTCCTAATAGCTAGGCCTCGCCATTGAACGTAAAACAGTCCTATGAGAGAACTAATTCAATAAGGTAACCTGATTTATAAATTTCTATTTGACTCATTTTATTGAATAAGTTGGTTTCGATAATGGATGTAGTTTCAGCTATCGGGTCATTGGTGTAGATATTAGTGACATCTAAGGAGAAGAATCTGCCTTAGTTGGGGTGTGAATGTCTTTGGTTTGGTTTATCAGGTCTATTGAGTTTTTAATTGTGAACATTTTCTCAAACATATAATTTTGGTTACTGATAAGATTATAATTTTTGTTTAATAAATATATTCGACTCTTTACACAATCGCCTGATAGGGGCGTGTTGTTTGTGAATCTTGGGTTGGGATCGCAGTTTGGGAGACTAAGGGTTCATCATTATACATTGGCCTTTTTCACTATTAGTAAGCAGAACTCTACACTTGGTTAGAGCTTTCTATATTCATGCTTGATATTTATTTGTAGGATTCCTATAAATGCATGTAATGTTATTTGTATTCAAGAAATCTATGTTTTTTGGACATATTACTCTTTTTTATAAGAACAACTATATTACTGTTATATGCAGCTAATGCCAGAGTATTATGGATAATAAATTTTCTGTTAATATTATGTAAACTACACATTTCTTCATAACATTTCCTTCGTTTTTCTTTTTTCTGTACATATCAGTGATGTTGGCTGCTTTGCTTGTAATACTATTCCATTCAACAAAGGGTATTATTGCGGCATCTTATGATATTTCAATATGTCCAATCATAAATACAGTATTACTGGGTTTTGATTCTTCAGCTAATTTAGAGCTGAATCCTTTACAAAGAAAGTTGTGTACTTTTTCACAGAGATTTACACTAGAGAGGTTGAAAAGTATGTCATGAAACCTAAAATTATTGTAGCGATTCTTTTCTTCTACGACGTTATTGTTAGATAAGAGTACTTGAAATTTCAGGATCCAAATGTATTGGGATCGATCCCCAGTTGGTCTTAGAATTTTTATCTGTCGCTTCTCGCTCTGGCAATGTTTCTTAATGTAAATACCAAGTTTCACAGTTGTTCAGTGTCCACATTAAATTTTGTCTCATTATAGCTAGCGACTTAGGACAGCTCTAAGGTCAGAGGAAGGCAGTGGCACACCACTTCCAAATAGGATGGTTGTGGTCTTCAAACCAACCTTCATGCGGATGAAATTTTACTTTATTGTTTACTGTCACTGGACAAACGGTCCCTAAATCTTTTTACTATTATAGGGACAAGCATTCAACAATGGAAATGTTTTTAAAGAAACTTGCATTGCAACATTGTGCCCGCTATTGAGCTACTTGTTTCCATGTATTACGCCACTGACAAAATGTCAAGTTGTTCATATAAATTCGTTTTACATCCGTTGCACATTTCATATAGTATATGAAAATCATTTGTAATGTCACGGAATTGTTGCCCAGTGTCCTTAACGTCAGTGTCACTTGGTGCTCTTCTTGATCTCAATTTTTTGAGAGACTGAAGTCATTCCTTTCCGGTAATGACTCTTCCACAGCTAGAGTATTTGATATTTATTTGGTCTCTACTAGTTTTGGAGCTGTAGCCCAATTTTGAAATGCTCATGTCCATTGACGCCAGCCAAAGTCACTGGATTGCTGGCGTCACCCCACTGATGACAACCAATTAATAAACAAATTCATAAATAATTGAGTAGCTGTAGAAGAGTTCTTTCTAGTAAAATCTGTTTTCTTATATATTTTTCTGTCTTCGGCCCAAAATGCGGCAAGACGCAGTGACTTGATGTGCTACCATTCTACTCCATTACATAACTAGTTTCTCTCCTATTAATTCCACTATACGCATAATGTATATACAACATGCACACAAGATTGACAATTTCTTACTTAGGAAATATTTCATTCAGTCCTATTATTTGCGTTATAATTTACTAACTGCTAGCTCCCATGGCGTAGTTAGTATTTCATAAAACACCTTTATTTAAAATAAATCTCTAACTGAGATTGTTCCACTGCCATGTGATCTTAAAATATGTCACGAACTAATCAGTATATTTGGGGAGACTGACACACTCTTCACATAACGCGGTTTAAGTTCTCCGGAAAATTATTAACTGGGAGAATATTTATAATCAAAATTCGGACACATTCTAAAATACTTTCGTCATTCGAGCCCTTAAGCTTGTTTATTTCTTAGGTGAGACACGACACTTTTATTGCCAATATTTTCCTAAACCGGATCAAAATAAGCCACTAATTATGAAATTGCTTAAACTAGATAAATTATAAAGCTGGAAATTTCACATGAAATACGTACTCCAACGAGTTGGTGTGCAGTGTATTAACCAAATAGTACATCGAAATTTAATACCTTTAATACTCTCACATTCTCTTAAACAAGATTATTGTTGGGCTAAAATGTTGTAACTAATGCTGAATCTAGTGCTTGCAGTATCATATAAGTACAATATAATTACTTATAACACAAAATATTCCTATGCCTGTCTTTATATGGCCCATCCGGATATTGAACAGGAACTTCTTTGGTATAAGTCACTCTGCAGTCGGCTGTCAACCGGTCTGTACATCAATGTTAAATTCTGCCTCGATTATTTTATTAATTTAGCTGTGTCGACAACGTGAACATTTGCGTACGTCTGTCCATTATCAGAACGTCTATTGTGTTTGTCTAATGAAAACTAACTTGGTCATTTTCGCTTATTAGAATGCGCCTGTAAAACTGCAGTCTAAAAATCTTACCACTGTCAGAACGTTACGTACATTATTGGAAATATCTATTTGTAAATAGTATTCAATATGACACCTTATGGTCTAACTGGTCATCTGGTTACTATGAGTGATAATAAATGTGAACATCAGTCAGATTAGCTAAACAGTGTGTTGCGTTCGCCATTTAAAAACTCATTATAAAAGCAGATTCCAGAAAGACGACGGACATTCGCAAGTTCGCCACCGTGAGCAATAAAAAAATCACATGTAAGTCTCGTCCTACACCAGAAGGAATATCGTCACATTGCTGAGACCTCTGTTGCGGAATGCATGTAATATATGTATCGAGTGTCGTAAAACGTAAAACATAATATGAATTGGTGAGTGCTACTGATTCTCATGCGCCATCTCGCTTTGGCAGCTGTTTTTTTTTTGCCATTGTTCTCTGTCTGCCCTGTACATTATGTGCGTATGCGTAAAGGTATTCGTTCTCCTTACGTGAAGGTAGACGGATTTGGTATGCCTCAGTCTTATTTCCGCTGAAAGCTTATGAGTTTTCTTCTGTTATGATTTATAACATCTAACAAGGAAGTTCTTCTTGTAAGGGGATTTGTTTACAATTAGAACTTTGACGACATATTTGGATGGTAGTTTACGCCTCCCTTAGCTACTTCTATGGAAAAGGGGATGGATTTTCAGAGAGGCTGTTTGGATTGAGCAGTAAGGAAAAGATCTACCGCAGCTTACAAGTTGTCGCTGCTAACCTCGTCTATAATATAGCCCCACAAAAAGGAGTCGCATGTGTTCAGATCCGGAGGATATGGCGACCAATCGAGGCCCATGTCATTGGTCTGTGGGTACCGTAAAGCCAGAATGCGTTCCCAAAAGTGTTCCTCGAGGGCATCAAACACTCCTGCTTCAATGGGGTCGAACTCCGTCTTGCATGAACCACATCTTGTCGAAATCAGGTTTACTTTGGATAATGGAGATGAAATCATCTTCCGTTCGGTGACCTCCGTGCCATCACGGAATATCACACCGATTGTTCCGTGGCTGGACATTGCACACCACACAGTCACCCATTGAGGGTGAAAAGACGTCTCGATCGTGAAATGCGGATTCTCAGTCCCTCCAAATGTGCCAATTTTGATTATTGACGAACCCATCCAAATGAAAGTGGGCTGCATCGCTAAACCAAATCAAACAATGAGCATATTAATTCCCATCATGCCTTGTGTCCCAATCGTGCAGTTTGAACCGCAAACCGTTCAGAAGTTATGACGATTTTATTTCATATAGTTCAATAATTGTCACCCTGTTTGTGGATACTGTCTGCTAAATGCGTTGCGAATAGAGTTAGTAGCAAACAAGCGACAAATGTAAACGTCATGACGTCAAGCCCAATGCGACTGTTTTACTGCATGAACAGCAAAAATGTAGTAAGTGATAAACTTTTTTCCTTTCGTCATTTTTTGGGCGCTGACAGCGAGAAAAAAATTCGTAAGGGTTTGAAATCATGTGTAAAATTAGTTGTAAGTTACTAAGTGTTCTCGTTCGCCCTACATTGCACGTTAGCGATTTTTTTTCCTCCCGAGTGTGTTGGCTATCCTTGGAATGCAACGGTCGGTACTCTTTTGTTTCTGCTGTTTGTAAACAACACGCTTTCAAACACGCGGTTAGTTTTGTTCAAGTGTGATTGCGAGTAGCTGTTATAGAAAACTTGCAGGTATACTATGGGGAGGCAATTAGGAGAAATAAAGAAAATCTGGAGGCAATGAAGAGAGATGTTTGGGCCATATTCTTCGATAAGTCCTCTACTGATGATAAGCCATGTCATGGATTGTGTCCATCAGGAGAAAGTTCATGGTGCAAATACAATAGGACTCAGGCAACTGGAGAATCTTATTCTCACCAGTATTCTCTTCCTGCTGCTGTTATTACAGCAATTAAACCTATTTTCAGAGACTTGGCTCACCTGACCTTCTAAGGAAATGTCTGCAAGGACAGACACAGAACCCAAAAGAATGTTTCTACAGCATGATTTGGAACCGCC
This sequence comes from Schistocerca serialis cubense, assembly GCF_023864345.2. Taxonomy (NCBI): domain Eukaryota; kingdom Metazoa; phylum Arthropoda; class Insecta; order Orthoptera; family Acrididae; genus Schistocerca; species Schistocerca serialis. The sequence goes on from NC_064646.1 coordinate 13,632,457, forward strand.
TTCCTAAAACTGTATTTGTAGACATGCATATAATGAAACTAGGAGTTCATGATTATGTTATTACATTCAATTGTGGTAATATTGGAAAGTGTTGGGTAATGAAAACTCTGGGAATTAATCCCGGTGAAAATATGATCACTGGGCTGCAACACTGCGATAAAATGAGGATAGCCGATGCAGACAGGTCTGCATCTAATACGGCCAAGAAAGCAAGACAAACATCCAGGATGGTGAAAAAGAAGCTGGAAGACCTGCTAGAGGCCAAAGAAGGGCCATCACATACAGCAGGACAGTTGGAATTAACTGTAAGTAACAAATTTCAAAAGCTTTTTCTTTAAAGTCAAATTCTCACTAACTAAAAATTTTCGGTACATATGCCCCATTATATCAGGAACTATCATAGATAAATGAATGAAATTTTCAGAGACTCTGCATAACATGAAAAGCCACCTCTGGTACTACATTCATTAATATTCCCCCATTAGGGAGTTCACTTAATATTTTTTGTTAATAAATTTAAAAAAGTATTTCTTAAAAACTATAAAATGGATAAAGTAGATTTTAGTACAGTTTATTAGCATCATGTAACATACAGTAAAAATATTAAGGTTCTGCATCAAATACACTCCTGGAAATGGAAAAAAGAACACATTGACACCGGTGTGTCAGACCCACCATACTTGCTCCGGACACTGCGAGAGGGCTGTACAAGCAATGATCACACGCACGGCACAGCGGACACACCAGGAACCGCGGTGTTGGCCGTCGAATGGCGCTAGCTGCGCAGCATTTGTGCACCGCCGCCGTCAGTGTCAGCCAGTTTGCCGTGGCATACGGAGCTCCATCGCAGTCTTTAACACTGGTAGTATGCCGCGACAGTGTGGACGTGAACCGTATGTGCAGTTGACGGACTTTGAGCGAGGGCGTATAGTGGGCATGCGGGAGGCCGGGTGGACGTACCGCCGAATTGCTCAACACGTGGGGCGTGAGGTCTCCACTGTACATCGATGTTGTCGCTAGTGGTCGGCGGAAGGTGCACGTGCCCGTCGACCTGGGACCGGACCGCAGCGACGCACGGATGCACGCGAAGACCGTAGGATCCTACGCAGTGCCGTAGGGGACCGCACCACCACTTCCCAGCAAATTAGGGACACTGTTGCTACTGGGGTATCGGCGAGGACCATTCGCAACCGTCTCCATGAAGCTGGGCTACGGTCCCGCACACCGTTAGGCCGTCTTCCTCTCACGCCCCAACATCGTGCAGCCCGCCTCCAGTGGTGTCGCGACAGGCGTGAATGGAGGGACGAATGGAGACGTGTCGTCTTCAGCGATGAGAGTCGCTTCTGCCTTGGTGCCAATGATGGTCGTATGCGTGTTTGGCGCCGTGCAGGTGAGCGCACAATCAGGACTGCATGCGACCGAGGCACACAGGGCCAACACCCGGCATCATGGTGTGGGGAGCGATCTCCTACACTGGCCGTACACCACTGGTGATCGTCGAGGGGACACTGAATAGTGCACGGTACATCCAAACCGTCATCGAACCCATCGTTCTACCATTCCTAGACCGGCAAGGGAACTTGCTGTTCCAACAGGACAATGCACGTCCGCATGTATCCCGTGCCACCCAACGTGCTCTAGAAGGTGTAAGTCAACTACCCTGGCCAGCAAGATCTCCGGATCTGTCCCCCATTGAGCATGTTTGGGACTGGATGAAGCGTCGTCTCACGCGGTCTGCACGTCCAGCACGAACGCTGGTCCAACTGAGGCGCCAGGTGGAAATGGCATGGCAAGCCGTTCCACAGGACTACATCCAGCATCTCTACGATCGTCTCCATGGGAGAATAGCAGCCTGCATTGCTGCGAAAGGTGGATATACACTGTACTAGTGCCGACATTGTGCATGCTCTGTTGCCTGTGTCTATGTGCCTGTGGTTCTGTCAGTGTGATCATGTGATGTATCTGACCCCAGGAATGTGTCAATAAAGTTTCCCCTTCCTGGGACAATGAATTCACGGTGTTCTTATTTCAATTTCCAGGAGTGTAGTTTTTTCAGAAATAGGTCAAATACTTGTCTAAATTAACATGGGTTAGATAGGCAGGGTGTGGTCCCCTTAAGCCCACAGTCACTCTTTCTAGACTGAGTGATATGTGTACCAACTTTGATTGAAATCGGTCGAGTGGTTTTGGAGAAGTGTGGAACATACATATATTCTGCAATATATACTAACATCTTTTTCCGTGATCCGATTTTGATGAAACGTAGCCTATAAGGTTTCCCTAGCTACGCTGAATTTACCAGTGAAAATCCCATAAATTCCGTTTAGTAGTTTTGGAGATTTGAGTGTTAGAATAGATAGACAAGAAAGTTCCAGTACAACTTTAAATCATGATATCTTTTCCTGCGTTATCCGGTTCTGATGAATTAAAACCTATACAGTGCCCAAAACTATGCTCAAGTTACATGCGGAATCGCTGTGAAAATCCGTCTATTAGTTTTTGAGGTTAGCGTGTTCAAAGGCAGACAGACGGGCACGACACTTTTGCAGATTTATTATCTCTCTGTATGAAAGCCAACGTCCTGACTGACTGATTCGTCATTGGCCAGTCCAAACTTGTGATTTGGAGAATTACACTTTAGGAGTCATTTAAGAAGAAATTTTTCGAAAATCTAACCTTAAGGGGATGAAATAGGGATGAAGGGTGTTTTGAAAATGTCGCTATTAAGGCACTTGTGTGAAAATCAGAATTTGGTTTCTCGGCCAGAAACAAAGAAATAATTATTTCAGCAGTTTTGGAAATTTAACCGCATGGGAGTGAAAGAGTGGGATTTTTAAAGCTATATCTATGAGCTTTGGCATTTCACGTGGTCAAGTCTTTTTGAAAATTGAACCCTCTAGGGGATGAGAAGAATTATGAAAATATTTAATTACGAAAACATTTTTGAAGCTAAATCTTGAAAACCGAACCGCGCGGGATTAGCCGAGCGGTCTGGAGCGCTGCAGTCATGGACTGTGCGACTGGTCCCAGCGGAGGTTCGAGTCCTCCCTCGCTCATGGGTGTGTGTATTTGTCCTTAGGATAATTTAGGTTAAGTAGTGTGTAAGGTTAGGGACTGATGACCTTAGCAGTTAAGTCCCATAAGATTTCACACACATTTGAACATTTTTGAACATTTGAAAACCGAAGTTTGGCTTCTCAGTTAGAGATAAAAAAAAACTTGTTTCACCGTTTTTAGAAATTAGGGTCAGCCTGATTCACTGACACATCGTTGCCCAGCCCAAACCGCTAAGGTAGAAACTTAAAGTTTGGAGAAGTTGTGGATCTTAAATTGATGGCATTATTTAAGAAGTGATTTCCCGAAATTCCACTCCTAAGGGGTTGAAATAGGGGATGAAAGGCTTTTTGAAAGTATGTCACTGTTAAAGAATTTTTTAAGCTAGAACCACGAAAACCGTTGTTTGGTTTCTCAGTCAGAAAATAAAAAATACGTGTTTCAGCATTTTTGGAAATTCAGCCAGTTAGGGGATAAAATAGTGGGCGAATTTTTTAAAAAGTAAACAATTATTAAAGAACTACTAAAGGATTTTTAAGGCTATGTCTATGGCAATTGTTATTTGATTTCTCGATTAGAAATGAAAGAAATACGTGTTTTAGTGTTCCTGGAAATTCAGCCCCTAATGGAGTGCAGGAGGAGGTGAACATTTTTAAGAAAACATTTCGTTACGTTAGTAAAAATTTTAAAGCTAAATTTATGAAAACTGGTATTTTATTTGTCGGTTAGGTATAAAGAAATACTTGTTAGGGAATGGAAGCTGCTGTGGAAATATCTCCGCAGGTACGCAGAGGGCATGATTAACAAAAACTTTGGACTCCAGCGACAAGAATCGCTTTTCTCAGAAGTACATTCGGAAAACACCATGATTCTATCTATCGCTTGTGCCTTGTCCCGCGGTTACGCAGGGTCGGCCATGGTTAATCGGATTTGGCATGTTAACGGTTAAGGGGTGGCCGGATGTCCTTCCTGCCGCCACCCCGTACCCCCCAGGACGGAATTAGTGTACCCCAACTGTCTGTGTCTAAGGGAATCCATGAAATAGTGTGAATGTGTGCAGATGTCTGCGAGCTGTGTAACTGAGGCGGAACGTGGGGAACAATCCGGTATTCACCTAGTGGGATGTGGAAAACCGCCTAAAAACCACATCCAGGCTGGCAGGTACAATGGCTCTCATCGTTAATCCGCTGGGCGGATTCGATCCGAGGCCGGCGCATCTGCTGGAAGTCCAGGAACCAGCGCGTTAGCCAGGAACCCTGGCGGGTTGAAAACGCCATGCTTCTATGGCCTTAATTAGCATGCAAAGCTTAAAAGGTGTTGCACTTTGTGAACAACTTAAAAATTCGATTAAATGAAAACAAAAATGTCTGCAGGCCATACAGTCTACATGAGCGAAGCAGCGGGTGCTAAGCTAGTTCGTGTATAGTTGGAGATGAATTTTCTGAAATAAACGTAAAGAGTGAAAAGAGCATTACAATGTTAGACACTATAATATCAGAACACATTATAAACAGTCAAGTAATAAGGTTTAAATTAATGTTATATTTAAGAGTAGGCCGGAAAAATCAAATACAATATGCTTTAAACTTCATCCCAGTGAAAGAAAATAGTGAAAATTAAATACCCAGTCATAAAAGACGTTGACGAGTATTTCTATTTAGGGCAGCTGAAAAGAACGACCAGATGGACAGCAAAGCAGAAAACAGAGTTTTGCAAATGGCGATTCAGATGTGTTTGGAATAGAAATGACGCGACCCGCCTCTGTCGCCAGTGAGCCTCTAGCTGCAGCATCGACCACCATCAGCGGGGACACTAATCTGCTTGTGCTGTAACGATACACGACACGCCGGTAGAGTACCGGGCCGTGTACGTGTCAGCGCTCCATCGGCAATCAGAAACAGCTGAAATGGGGAACTAATTAATGCTTTGGCGATCAGGCAGCCATACGATGCCAATACATCGCTTTTTATATTGTGCCTTTGTGCCTATTACGTCACTGGACGGCAGTTTGAAGGAACATGAGGCTGCACCAGTGCCACCCGGGGTGTTGGTCAGGATTACCAAACCAGAATCGTAGCTCCTCCGTCAAGCACACCTTCAGTGACCTGCACTAGGCAGACTGGACACTGTTTCGCTCCTACATCGTACAAAAAATCGTTCGCTAAATACACTACTGGCCATTAAAATTGCTACACCAAGAAGAAATGCAGATGATAAACGGGTATTCATTGGACAAATATATTATACTAGAACTGACATGTGATTACATTTTCACGCAATTTGGGTGCATAGATCCTGAAAAAATCAGTACCCAGAACAACCACATCTGGCCGTAATAACGGCCTTGATACGCCTGGGCTTTGAGTCAAACAGAGCTTGGATAGCGTGTGCAGGTACAGCTGCCCATGCAGCTTCAACACGATACCACAGTTCGTTAAGAGTAGTGACTGACGTATTGTGACGAGCCAGTTGCTCGGCCACCATTGACCAGACGTTTTCAATTGGTGAGAGATCTGGAGAATGTGCTGGCCAGGGCAGCAGTCGAACATTTTCTGCATCCAGAAAGGCCCGTACAGGACCTGCAACATTCGGTTGTGCATTATCATGCTGAAACGTAAGGTTTCGCAGGGATTGAATGAAAGGTAGAGCCACGGGTCGTAACACATCTGAAATGTAACGTCCACTGTTCAAAGCGTCGTCAATGTGAACAAGAGGTGGCCGAAACGTGTAACCAATGGCACCCCATATCATCACGCCGGGTGATACGTCAGTATGGCGATGACGAATACACGCTTCCAATGTGCGTTCACCGCGATGTCGCCAAACACGGATGCGACCATCATGATTCTGTAAACAGAACCTGGATTCATCCGAAAAAATGACGTTTTCCCATTCGTGCACCCAGGTTCGTCGTTGAGCACACCATCGCAGGCGCTCCTGTCTGTGATGCGTTAAGGGTAACCGCAGCCATGGTCTCCTAGCTGATAGTCCATGCTGCTGCAAACGTCGTCGAACTGTTCGTGCAGATGGTTGTTGTCTTGCAAACGTCCCCATCTGTTGACTCAGAGATCGAGACGTGGCTTCACGATCCGTTATAGCCATGCGGATAAGATGCCTGTCATCTCGACTGCTAGAGATACGAGGCCGTTGGGATCCAGCTCGGCGTTCCGTATTACCCTCCTGAACCCACCGATTCCATATTTTGCTAACAGTCATTGGATCTCGACCAATGCGAGCAGCAATGGCGCGATACGATAAACTGCAATCGCGATAGGCTACAGTCCGACCTTTATCAAAGTCGGGAACGTGATGGTATGCATTTCTCCTCCTTACACGAGGCATCACAACAACGTTTCACCAGGCAACGCCGGTCAAGTGCTGTTTGTGTATGAGAAATCGGTTGGAAACTTTCCTCATCTCAGCACGTTGTAGGTGTCGCCACCGGCGCCAACCTTGTGTGAATGCTCTGAAAATCTAATCAATTTGCATTTCACAGCATCTTCTTCCTGTCGGTTAAACTTCGCGTCTGTAGCACGTCATCTTCGTGGTGTAGCAATGTTAAGGGCCAGTAGTGTACATGAATTTCATGACACATAATACGACACAGAATGTAATATACACTATCTGATTCAGTATCGTACGCCTATTAGTGTGCAGTAAAATTGGGTGCGTCCTCCGTACACATTTAATATGGCTTGAACTCCCCTGATGGCACTTTCTTTTTTCAATTTATTGGTTTTCGCGAGGCGGTCACTGAGCCAGCTGGAATGTCAATTATGACGATACGAGCGTAAGGGCCGGCCGCGGTGGTCTCGCGGTTCTAGGCGCGCAGTCCGGAACCGCGCGACTGCTACGGTCGCAGGTTCGAATCCTGCCTCGGGCATGGATGTGTGTGATGTCGTTAGGTTTAAGTAGTTCTAAGTTCTAGGGGACTGATGACCACAGCTGTTAAGTCCCATAGTGCTCAGAGCCATTTGAACCATTCGAGCGTAAGGACAACGCAACACCCAGTCCCCGAGCGGAGAAAATCTCCGACCCGACCTGGAATCGAATCTGAGCTCATTCGGTTGACAATCCTCCTTGCTGACTGCGCGGCTACCGAGGATAGAAGACATCTCCCACGAGATGTTCGAGTGTACGTTCAAGAATGAAACCAGAGACTGTAGTAACGTTGAAAGCTGGGGCACAACTACCAACTATTTCGGACTGTACGTATTTTTTCGGATTCATGACCTTAGTTACGGAGTTACGCGAAGGAAAAGACATTTTACAATTTGTTCTTTAAAAAATCGGAAAAGGTACTGTTTACATTTCGCTAATCATATGTTACTGAAATGTTTTTTAGATTGTAATGATCTGCTTCCTCAGAGCGTGGAAAAGCTGCCTACGAATTATTTTGTCGCCACTGCTTACTGCGGCTATGTTGAGCGACAACAGAAAGTTGTTCGTTTTGCATTATTCAGCTTGAGGATAGGAATGAAACAGGTTTCGAATCAAGTGACGTCATAAGGTTGAAGACATTCGTCCGTGAGCTGGTGCGGTTTTTCTATCCATGTGACGTTACCCGTACTTGATAATACTGGCGCTATTATAGTAATGGCCGTCTCATTAATTTTTTTAAATTGTGGCTGGTGTAACGTATTGAAAACTGATAAAGTTTTCGGTAATTTTGTGACATTAGCTGTGTTCAGTGGTTTTATTCGTTTTTTTATAATTAAAAAAAAACACTTTTTATATAGCGTTGCCTGCTAAGGATTTGTCATTTGTTTATTCGAAAATGCAAGGAAAATGGTTCAAATGGCTCTGAGCACTATGGGACTCAACTGCTGTGGTCATAAGTCCCCTAGAACTTAGAACTACTTAAACCTAACTAACCTAAGGACAGCACACAACACCCAGCCATCACGAGGCAGAGAAAATCTCTGACCCCGCCGGGAATCGAACCCGGGAACCCGGGCGTGGGAAGCGAGAACGCTACCGCACGACCACGAGATGCGGGCAAAATGCAAGGAATTCCATGTTTCACTTTTATTTGCATTAAAAAATTCTGAGATATATGTGTACTGATTTTGCAGTATTTTAGAATCATAGAAATGTTTTCAAAGCACCTTTGATGGTTACTATACTAATTTTTAGTCTTTCCCACTTAACCTCACTTTTTCAACTTAGCTGAATCTTCCATCGGTTCTTAGTAGAACAACATTATAATAAAGAAAAGCACTAGTTTGCTTTTTTTCTACAGTATTCTACACCATACTGTAGAACAAAAGCAAACTAGTCCTGAATTTTCATTTACAATTGTTTTTATTCTTGGAAAATATTCTTCATTTGGGATTGGAAAATATCTGAAATATAGCGTTTAAAGGCCTAATCAGGCTTCTGATATCTAAAATTTTCCTGGGAAGGCCCCTGGACTCCCCTCCATATTTGCCATGTGATTACTGACAGCCTCTTATGAATGTTGCGCTGGAGCGAAGTCGACATTCTAACTTATCTCAAAAGTGTTCCATTGATTTCACGGCGGTTCTCTGGGCTGGCCAGTTCATTTCGGAAGTGTTATTGTGCATAAAACATTGCGTCACAGATGCTGCTTTATGAGAGGTTCCATTGCCTACTGATACTATCTTTGTCTCCGAAACGTTCCGCTGCTATAACTAATACACAACGGAGAGAAATGTGTTCATATCCTTCCTCATTTAACGTTTTGTTAAGCGCAATAAGGGGATCACACACTAACCTCGAAAAACATCCCTGTACCTTAAGGGAAGTTAGAAAGGAAAAAAAAATTCACATTTTCGGGTTTTTATCTCATTACAAAATTTACAATTTTCCTACTAAAATGATTATATATATATATATATATATATATATATATATATATATATATATATATATATATATACCACTTATAAACTAACATGGGAAGTATTTTATTTTATTTTTTTAAATATAATCTACATCGGTTGAAAATGTTAAAATTTTCTACGTGCATTACTTCAAGCTGTTATAAAATCGGTAATTTTTTATATAGAAGGCTGTGGATTGCTGTGTTATAAAGGTTAACAGTGTTGGTCATGTTCAGAAGAGGATGGACACCAGGTTGAGGAAGTTGAAACAAAGTTTGAGAGACAAGAAACTTTCTGATAGTGAAACCATAAGAGGCAGACTGACAGACAAAATGATTGATGAACTACTGCAGTATTACGGGACGGCCATTAGAAATAATACTGAGGATTTGCTGAAAATAACACAGGCAGTATGGGCTACCTTCTTCCACAGACTGTCAACTGATGAAAAACCAGTACACCACCTTTGCCCTACTGGACCTGATTCATGGTGCAATTACCGCAATGCTCAGTACTCAAACAGTTAATACAGCCATAAACATTCCACCCCAGCAGCGGTCATGGATATCATAAAATTTATTTACGGAGACCTGGCAAATCCTGAATTACTGAAGAAGTGTCTGTATGGTCAGACTCAAAATCCCAATGAGTCGTTCAATAATCTTGAATGGACTCGCTTACCAAAAAATGTTTTTGTTGGAATGAAGACACTAAAGCCGGCCGCGGTGGTCTAGCGGTTCTAGGCGCTCAGTCCGGAACCGCGCGACTACTGCGGTCGCAGGTTCGAATCCTGCCTCGGGCATGGATGTGTGTGATGTCCTTAGGTTAGTTAGGTTTAAGTAGTTCTAAGTTCTAGGGGACTGATGACCACAGATATTAAGTCCCATAGTGCTCAGAGCCATTTTTTTGAAGACACTAAAGTGCTGGGATGTGTGTGTGTGTGAGGGGGGGGGGGGGAGGGGGGGGGGTCAGTGATGCTGTTATTGCCTTTAATGATGGCAACATTGATAGGGTGAAAGTGCTACAACATATGGGAATTAATCCTGGAGCAAATCGCATCAGAGAACTTGAAGAGATGGACAAGGTTCGCATTGATAAAGCAGAGTATGCAGCACAGTTGGCCATTAAGGAGTCCAGAAAGAAGAAAAGAAGAAAAACGTTGGAAAAAGACCAAGAGGATGATATACAGTATGTTGCAGGGTGCCTCTGAGTGACTAAAAATTAAAAATTAAGCATATATCAAGTGAGTTACAGTCTTTTGAAACTTTAGAAGCAAACTTTAGAAGCATTTTCTGTTGCATTTTCCCGTAAATCTCAGAAACCACTTCGAGTAGAGTATTCAAATTTCCAGAGAGTAATAACATACATATCCTGAGTCAACTGAACTAAAGGAACAACATAATGTTATGTATAATTAAAATTATTTACGATAACGTACAAAAAAGTACACAAAATTTTGACAGTATAATTAAAAAAAATGTATTTCCGAAAGCAGTGGCTGAAATGCAAGTATAGTGGTACGGTAGACTCAGAACATACAGTTTATGTCCTGTAAAAGTTTCATGTCAGTGGCTCCTGAAATACAGGGAAGCCAAGTTACTAAATGTAACATTGTGGGGATAGGGTGTTCGAACTCCCCTTAATATCACCTCCTCCATGCCTCACTGTTGGTCCTGCACATGATGGCAGGTAATGTTTTCCAGTCACTTACCCAACCCGGACCCTTCCATCGGATCGTCACAAGGTATAGTGTGATCCATCACACCAAGTCACTGCTTACCAGTGACCCACTGTGCAGTGCCGTCGCTTTTTACACCACCCCAAGAGCTGCTTAGCACTGACTACTAATTTGTATGGCTTATGAGGAGCACCTAGAGCATTGCGCCCCGTTCTTTTTAACTGCATATGCACAGTGAAAGATCCCCTCTCTTCTAAACTGACACTACAGTCGCAGGTTCCAATCCTGCCTCGGGCATGGATGTGTGTGATGTCCTTAGGTTAGTTAGGTTCAAGTAGTTCTAAGTTGTAGGGGACTGATGACCTCAGATGTTAAGTCCCATAGTGCTCAGAGCCATTTGAACCATTTTTCAACCTTCTAAACTGATACTGTTATTACTCAGCTTAGCCGCGACTCCATAGAGGGTGGTATGTGTGACGTACAGTATAACTGGTCAGCATTTCCACCCAGAATTTGCGAGTGTAAGTCGGACCTTCCTTGATCCGCCTTGGTGGGTCGTGTCGTCGGATTTCCTCCTACCTGTGCGCGGTGCAGCTCTCGTAAATGTAGTCCCGTGCAGATTCTTCATTGACGCATTGAATGTCTCTGTTGGTGGAAGCTAATTATCTGAAATTGCTGTTGATCAACTTTGGAGTATCTATTTACTCGAAATTAACATTCAGAATGCCGTAATATCACTTGTATTCCTATTAGATCAATAATGAAACACTCATGTCACAAACTACTCGTAACCGAGAGTATGGCTACCATCGAACAAGACAGGAAGAGCTCTTAACGCCGACTGCCGACTTTGGTGCGCAGTCCGTATCTCTTACCAGTTTCGTCACGGTTCGTAGATTTCCGATCAAGTTCGTACTTACTGAGATATGCATTTCTTAATGAACGGGTGTGAATTTTAACGAGGCGAAATTATGATAAATAGTTTTAAACATCCAGAGGCTCCTCCTAGTATTCATGTTGTCATAAATGACTTTAATTATTAAATATAAATAAACAAACTCGGTGACTTTGGCTCCAAGATGGCGGTACTTCCCGTCATTTATATTTCCCAGGCTGACGCTTGTTGCTACGGTCCAGCGCCGAGCCCCACCCCACTACGCGCGACATATGGTCGCTTCGTCACCTAGCCAGCCAGCGTGGGAAATGCTCTCCAATTCATGGCCGGCTAAGGACTACAGGACTTCCTATCGTGAATACATCAATGAGAGACAATAATTTATTAAAACTGGTAAAAATTTCTTCCTCACGTAAGAGGCACCTTACAACAGTCATCGAGTTAGCTGGACTGCTGGTGGTAACAGTGAAAGTTTGTTTCGGACTGGGACACTTATCCGGGTCAATACCTCATTACGTAGGGGTCTCTTGGTACTTCTGTTCAGATAGTGTACATAGATGAAAATGGAAATGTCGTGTGGCTAGGGCCTCCCGTCGGGTAGACCTGTCGCCTGGTGCAAGTCTTTTTTTTGAGTTGACGCCATTTCGATGACTTGCTTGTCGATGGGGATGAGATGATGGTGATAGAGACAACACAACACCCAGTCCCTGAGCGGAGAAAATCTCCGACCCAGCCGGGATTCGAACTCAGGCCCCTTGGCTTGACAATTCGTCAAGCTGACCACTCAGCTATCGAGCCGGACTTGTACATAGATTACAGTCGAGGAACAAGGTACAATCCTAGGACATGGTAATTAAAAAGTTTTAAAACGCTTTGATTAGGCATCAGAAATGGCTCAGGACATAGAATACATTGACGCAAAACTTAAAAACAAACGGATACAACCTTAATGGCAGAGGCAGGTGATATACTATATTTGTGTTATCAGGTCATAACAGACTTTTCTTCGTTTCTAATCTCATAATGAATGGAATCTGCAGTTTTACACCTGATTGAATTTCAGGCTGGGGAAGTTCGAGTTCTACTTTCAGTTTAAGTCTTATATGTACTCCCCAAGCCACAATGCGGTGTGTGGTGGAGGTTACGTTATGTACCAGCGTCGTTTTCATTCCTTCCTATTCCAGTAGCAGACGGTGTATGACTGAGTTTCTCTGATGGTCACTACACGACGTTATGGTACAGTTTTTCCCAAAAGCACTCTGCAGCTTAATTAATAACCCACTATTCAAATGAGATTACGAAATCAATTCAAATCACTAATGACACATGAAAGTATCAATGTAAATGCACCAATGATTGCGACTTTAATAAGGACCTCTTCATTTCATTTCTATACGGTGAAGAATATCTCTTTTTTTCTGTAAGCTGAGTCCGCTGGCTGAGTGTGGGAGCAGCAGAACAGGAGGCGGTAAACCGCAAGAGAGTTGTAGAACTCTTCCTCCTTGAAAGGCAGGGTAAGGGCCAGATACACACTGCATGGAGGGGCATTGTCAGAGACGGTGTCCGAAGATCCGATAACGGCTTCGCAGAGGGCACGAGGCGGTATTCGGCAGGTTGAAAGCTTACGTTGTGAGAAGTAGAGTGAAGAATGCTTTCTAAAAACATAGAGGGGCTGCAAGGTGATGGGACAACACGAGGCAATCAGAGCAAAAAGAATATGTTGGACCCAAAGGAGGTCAATAGTAATTGATGTCGAAATTTTGTAAGGGAGCTTTGGATTGGTTCACCAAAATTATTTTTGTAGCCCGAATGAAGAAACTGTGCTTACGTGCAGATACTGCTGTTGGCTGAAATGTGAAACCACCATCGAAGTGGGAGAGAATTTCTGATTTCTATTCCGCATTAATAGAAGAAAATGGTATTACTAGCTAATCACGGCTGATTCTTTAGGAAATTGGAGATTGTTGCTATTTTTATAAATTTTTCATTGGAAATAGGAAGGTCTACAGTTGGGCTGTTAACAAAATATCAATATTTCTTCCAAAAAGTCGATATTTTTGGCGATGTTTCTTCCCTGATATATCGATGTCAAAACGGTAATATCGAGTGCCGATATTTTTATTTCATGTTATATTGTTTCCACAATTTTCGGTAAATATTTGAATTTGTTCTTTTGAAATTATAGTAAAACATAATTTTACTTTCACTGTGTGAAGGAGTCTTACTACTTTTTGAGCTTTCATCACGTCTAGTCTTTCTCTTTGAATCTTTTAAGCAAGTGTAGGAGGCACAAAAGAAAAAGTCCGATTGCAATGGGGGGCGTGGGGAGGGGGGTGGCAACAATGTGAATTGAATAATAAAATTTCCGATGTGTAGAAACAGCACACCAGTTGCGTTGAAAAAAGATTTTTAACGCAACTGGTGTGAAATTTCTTCACATCAGCATTCTTCAAAAACGTTGCTGAAAACGACGAACAGAAATGTGAATGACTAGATTGGTCTTTGTGGTGGACGGAGGAGTGTGAGGGGAAACGCTGACGAAATCGGTGCTCCCCGCTGCCAACAAAAACTGCAACGTCTAACTTCACCACGCAATTTTGAGAATACAGCTGCTGGACCTCTGGCGTTGAAAAATGAAAAAAAAGAAAAGAAATAGGGAAGTTGACATGAAGTGTTGAGGACGAATCAGATATGTGACGAAACCGAATGACGAACGCATCGGACACTTTTATTGTGCCACTTACACGCAGTTACCAATGTTAGCAAAGTGGTTATCGCCACGTATGAACGTGCACCGTTTTCCTTTCAGTTCTTGCTCTAAGGGGGACAGGCAGGCTGCTACCTTGTTGACGTACAGAATACTTGGTAATAAATCATTAATCATAACGTGTAGGCTTTCACGGCCAGCGTATTTATTAGTTAAAACTTTCAGGCTTAGAGGCCGTGATCGATCTGTAAAGCTTCTTCTTCCTGACGTTTCGTTGCCAACTGCGGGCAACATCTTCCGAGGTGAGTCAACTACTGGCTGCTAGGCTGTGGAGGTCCCGTTTACATAGAGAGCATAGAGGGCACCACCATACGTCACATGGGGCCGACTGTAAGTCTATCTCTGACTAACGTCATTATTCTCGATTGAAGATAATCGAGAATAAAGACGTTACTGAGAAGAGATAGACTTACAGTCGGCGCCACGTAACGTGCGGTGGTGCCCTCTGTGCGCCCTATATAAAAGGAACATCCACGGCCTGGCATCCAGTCCATCTTTACCCGATGCATGCACCAGCATCTCCGCCAGCACCGCCTCCTCCCCTCTACCCAATGTGGCTTTCGACCATCCTCCATCCTTCTCTGCTGATGACCTTCTCCTTCACCTCACTCCTCTCCGAACAGCTCAACTCCTGTCGCTTCGCCATCTTCCTCTCCCTCGACCTTGAGCGTGCTTACGACAGTGTATGGCATCCTGGTCTCCTCTTCAAGCTCCAAACCTTCGCCCTTCCTATCAACTACGTCCGTCTGATCGAGTCCTTTCTTTCCCAACGTCCTTCCTATGTCACCATCCATAACACGGATTCCTACACCTTCTACCCCTCCGCCGGTGTGCCCCAAGGTTCCGTCCTCTTCCCTCTGCTGTTCCTTCTGTATACGGCTTACATGCCGCCGCCTTCACCCCCTGTCCACCTTCTCCAGTACGCCGATGACACCGCCTTTCTTGCCCTTGTCCCCACCCTGGAACGCTCCCAACACCTTCTCGAATCCCATATTGACCGGTTCACCACTTGGTGCAACCAGTGGTTGCTAATGGTCAATCCTTCCAAGACCCAGGCAATGATTGTAGGCAAAACCACCCCTTCCTTCCGCCTCCTCGACTTCTATATCACCATTTATGGCCGTCCTATCACTCTCACCCCCACCCTCAAGTACCTTGGTGTCGCCCTTGACCGTCGCCTCCCCTGGACTCCCCATCTCTGGACAATCCAAGCCAAGGCACACTCCCGACTCTGTATCCTCAAGCTCCATTCTGGCTGCACATGGGGTCTGGACCCCTCCACCATCCTCCACATCTATAAATCCCTCATCCGCCGTATCCTCTGTTACGCCCACCCTGCTTGAATCTCTGCCCCTCCTACCTTTTACAAATCCCTTCAAATCCTAGAACGCCATGCGCCCCACCTCGCCTAGCACATCCATCTCCCCTCCCCCACGCGAATCCTGTATGACCTCATTCTGCTCCCGGACCTCCTCCTTTTCCTCGAATGGATACGGATCCTCTACACACCTGTAAACTTGATCCCCCTCACCTGCTTGTCTCTCCAATCCTCTCCCACCTCCATCCACTGCCGCACCTGTATTCCCACATCCCACCTGCTCTCCATCTCTCCACTCTCCATACCCCCGCCCAAGGTGGCTTCCACCCACTCCCACTCCCTGATGGTGCCCTCATCCCCTCCATCTACCCCTCCTACCAACTTTGATCCTCATCCTTCCACCCCCTGTGTTTTTCCCAAGGGCACACTCTCTCCCTTCTCTCCCTCCTCCCTTCCTCCCTCCCTCCCTCCTCCCACTGGGCTTCCCTAATCCCCTACCTTCTTTCCTCCCCCTCCCATCTCATCTACCACTGGCATCTACATCGTCCCCTCTCCCTCCACCCCCACCTTTTCCCCTTTTGGCAGGTCCCCAGACTCGTGCACATACAGTGAACATTCACGTGCTGGAGATCGTCGCCAGTGTTTTGTATGTGCCATCGTATTAGTGATTGTATTATCTGTAGCCGAAGAGCGGCGTCGTTCTGCCGCTGCCGGCCTACCTTGTATGAGGTTTCAAAATGACAATAAAGAAAAAAAACCTGTCAGCCAGTCGTTAACTCACCTCGGAAGACGTTGCCCGCCGTTGTCAACGAAACGTCAGGAAGAAGTAGTTTTACATATCGACCACGGCCTCTCAGCCCGAAAGTTTTAACTAATGAATAAATCATTACTTAAACCATTACTAAAACCGGGAGTAGATTTACAATGAGCAGCCGGTATTTTTATATGTCAGTACATCGAAATATTTTCTGTCGATATATCGATACTTTTCATCGATATATCGAGAGCTGATAATGACCTTTTTTTTAAATATTGGATTCCTGATATTTTCCAAAATAGCAGCAAACCTAGTCTACAGCGATTGGCTAACGACAATCGGGTGTTGTCAGAACCAGCAAGGTTCTTGGTTCGTGTGAGTTAGAGATGTCATCGCCTTAGAACTGCAGAGAGGGAGGACTTCGTCCTAGAGCTGATCACAGATGCTAGTGCTGAACTCATAACTCTCAGCTGTCACTGCCGACATCCTCTGCATCCGAGTTTTAGAACGATGGTAACCATGAGCCACGTTTTCGTACGTCGTGACAGGGATACCAAAAAGTGGTTTGCCTCGATTTACGGTTTTGCTTTTCTGAATCGATTCACATTGTCAGCTAGTTGACCTGAACGTGTGCTTAGGCAAGGTAACTGGTGCTCATATGTATTTTTCTGGGTATTTCCTTTAAACTATTGACCAATTCAGCAATTATTGGTGGGTTATGTGGCTGTACCTAACTGCAATATTTCAATTCCGTCAACCTGAACCTACATATGAACATTTATACACTTTATAATTATTTGTACTGCCTGTTAAGTAATTAGTATAAAGTCCATGCTGCTCAATAATAAACAAGATTTAATTGTGATCTTTACTTTCAGTCCATAGTTTAATGAACCCTTTTTCGATATATGTATGTAAGCTATAGTACCTGTATTTCGTGTTTAATTCTGCCACCCCTGTTTAAATTCAGATTTTTAATAGTTTGCATAGTTAGGCCTCGTCTTAACATTAGGCATGATTTGGTGGGGGAGCAATATGTTCAGTGTAAATGTCACCTGCTTCAGACTTTGTTAGCACCTCAGGGATATGCCAAACGGTCAATTGGAGTATTGCAATGAGATGTAGGTCATTTTACACCGTGGGGATTTCGAAATTTAGTATGTAAGACTTTTCGCGATCCAAAGAGTATTTCTTGTAACGTTCCTCGTTACAGCTCGTTGAGCAGTTGTGACGGTCTTACGCTGACTAAAGAAGCCCGTGAGGAATCGTACTGCTCTTTCCGTTTCCTTCAGTAATCAAACATGGTGAGAGTTCTAAGCCGACCCAAGAAATGGTCAAATAAGAGTTCTGTAAGTGACCTCGTTCCCGTTCTGTCTTCAGTTTCTATTTTGAGGTACCTCATTGGTTTTGCTTCTTTTTCGTTTACATGAAGGATTAAACAAATTAAAAATGAGTCAGGACTGGTTTGTAAAAATCTCTGGAATAAGCACAAAACATCATTTAACTGTTCAGTATTTTGTCTCAATATTGGGAAGCCTCTTATGGAATAAGAAAAATTCTGTGAAGTTGTCATTATACTGGAATGAGACTTTCACTCTGCAGCGGAGTGTGAGCTGATATGAAACTTCCTGGCAGATTAAAACTGTGTTTGGTCGTTGCGGACGTCACATGGCTCTGAGCAATATGGGACTTAACTTCTGAGGTCATCAGTCCTCTAGAACTTAGAAATACTTAAACCTAACTAACCTAAGGACATCACACACAGCCATGCCCAAGGCAGGATTCGAACCTGCGACCGCGGCGGTCGCACGGTTCCAGACTGTAGCGTCTAGAACCGCTCGGCCACTCGGCCGGCCTCACAGCTTCAATTCTGCCAGTACCTCCTCTCCTACCTTCCAAACTTCACATAACCTCTTCTGCGAATCTTGCAGAATTAGCACTCCTGGAAGCTTGGGTAGCTCAGGTGGAAGAACACTTTCCCGCGTAAGACAAGGGTCCCGGGTTCGAGTCTCGGTCCGGTACACAGTTTTAATCTTCCAGGAAGTTTCATATCAGCGCACACTTCGCTGCAGAGTGAAAATCTCATTCTGGAAACATCCCCCAGGCTGTGGCTAAGCCATGTCTCCGCAGTATTTTTTCTTCCAGGAGTGATAGTTCTACAAGGTTCGCAGAAATTTGGAAGGTAGGAGACGAGGTACAGGCAGAATTGAAGCTTTGGGGACGGGTCGTGAGTTGTGCTTGGGTAGCTCAGATGGGCCGGCACGGTAGCTCAGCGTACTCGGTCAGAGTGTTAGCTGCCCTCTGTAATAAAAAAAAAAAAACTGAGTGAACGGATCAACGAATAACTTCAACGGACGTCATAGGACACCCGCCCCGAACATATAGAACAAACTATAACGAACAAAATGAGATCAAAAAAAAAAAAAAAAAAAAGAACAAGATGATATAGCACTTGCCTGCGAAGGTAAAGGTCCCGAGTTTGAGTCTCGGTCTAGCACACAGTTTTAATCTGCCAGGAAGTTTCATGTCAGTATACTCTCTATTTGGTTGCACTTTCTGGTGTTGCGTTGTCAGATATTGCAGGTAATCTAAGATACTGACTTCAGTTTCCTTGTTAGTCGAACACTATGTATAGTTCGATAGCAGCCCGTAAATACGCGTATTTTTAACTTCTTGATAAAAGGTCAGTTTTGGAAATAAAATATCTTCTAGACTGTAGTAGTTTGGCGACGTTCTCTCTATGACCACTAGTTTCTGTCGCTGCAAAATTTTCAGTTCGTCTCGGCGCAACTACAGGTATTGCATGGCATCTCCCTTGTTACAAGGAGCATACTTTGGTGAGGAGTAAAGTACTGTTTCACGTACTCGTACTTCACTCTTAGTAATACTCTTCCTATGACTCCGAGGGATCGTTCGTTTAATCTGATTAGTGGTCTGTGGATATTTTGTCGTGTTTATTCCTTTTCCACTAGTTTCTTGTTTATAATTGACTAGTTCTTCGTTGTGAAATTTAAAATTTTTTGTGAAACAACCATCGCCACAGGGAATAATTACACTACGTTCCGTTGGCAACATAACGGAGAAGAATTTGGACGATGCGACGCAGTCTGTTTTTGGTAAAGGACTCAGCTTTGCGCCTACACCAAAAGATGAGTTTTGTGAATGGTTTCCAAGAAGCTGTTCGACGCCTTCCTGAGCATCCTGCCGAAGAAATAAGAAGGGTAACTTACTGAGCTCTTTTGAAACCTCCTCCTCAACGCCGTAATAGAACCTCTGAAGAAAGGGCTGGACCACGAAATCTCCGAAAGGATCGGGACATAGTGATAATGAGGGCAGATGGAGGTAACACAACTGCTTTGTTACCCCGGAGGTTGTATTTGGAGAAGATGCATGGCCTGCGTAGAGATGTACAGGAAGACTGATCGCGCTCCAACAGCACGTGTGCAATGGAAGACGTGTACATTCCTGAATTCTTCCTCGTTACCTCCAGAGACCATCAGAAGGGATACCAATTCGATTCTACACAGAGTACGCGAAAGAACTTACCGTGTACCACAAGTCTCCAGAGGATAGGAAGATTCCAAATGATTGGAAAAAGAGCACAGGTAATTCCAGTTTTCAAGAAGGGTCGTCGTGCAGATGGGCAAAACCATAGGTTTATATCTCCGACATCGATCTGTTGTAGAATTTTAGAACATGTTTTTTGCTTCGTATCATGTCATTTCTGGAAACCAAGAATCTACTCAGTAGGAATCAACATGGATTCTGGAAACAGCGATCATGTGACACCCAACTCGCTTTATTTGTTCAGGAGACCCAGAAAATATTAGATACAGGCTCCCAGGTAGATGCAATTTCCCTTGACTTCCGGAAGGCATTCGATACAGTTCCGCACTGTCGCCTGATAAACAAAGTAAGAGCCTACGGAATATCAGACCAGCTGTGTGGCTGAATTGAAGAGTTTTTAGCAAACAGAACACAGCATGTTGTTCTCAATGGAGAGACGTCTACACACGTTAAAGTAACCTCTGGCGTACCACAGGGGAGTGTTATGGGACCATTGCTTTTCGCACTATATATAAATGACCTAGTAGATAGTATCAGAAGTTCCATGCGGCTCTTCGCGGATGATGCTGTAGTATACAGACAAGTTGCATCATTAGAAAATAGCAGCGAAATGCAGGAGGATCTGCAGCGAATAGGCACTTGGTGCAGGGAGTGGAAGCTGACCCTTAACATAGACAAATGTAATGTATTGCGAACACATAGAAAGAAGGATACTTTATTGTATGATTATATGACAGCGGAACAAACACTGGTAGCAGCTACTTGTGTAAAATATCTGCGAGTATGCGTACGGAACGATTTGAAGTGGAATGATCATATAAAATTAATTGTTGGTAAGGCGGGTACCAGGTTGAGATTCATTGGGAGAGTCCTTAGAAAATGTAGTCCATCAAGAAAGGAGGTGGCTTACAAAACACTCGCTCGACCTATACTTGAGTATTGCTCATCAGTGTGGGATCCGTACCAGATCGGGTTGACGGAGGAGATAGAGAAGATCCAAAGAAGAGCGGCACGTTTCGTCACAGGGTTATTTGGTAAGCGTGACAGCGTTACGGAAATGTTTAGAAAACTCAAGTGGCAGACTCTGCAAGAGAGGCGCTCTGCATCGCGGTGTAGCTTGCTGTCCAGGTTTCGAGAGGGTGCGTTTCTGGATGGGGTACCGAATATATTGCTTCCCCCTACTTGAACCTCCCGAGGAGATCACGAATGTAAAATTAGAGAGATTCGAGCGCGCACGGAGGCTCTCCGGCAGTCTTTCTTCCCGCTACCCATACGCGACTGGAACAGGAAAGGGAGGTAATGACAGTGGCACGTAAAGTGCCCTCCGCCACACACCTTTGGGTGGCTTGCGGAGTATAAATGTAGATGTAGATATAGATGGGTAAGACCAGAGGGCAGCGTACCATCAAGTCCCTATGGTCTTCCTAAGGTGCACAAAGAAGGTCTTCCTATAGTGACTAATATCAAGCCCCCACGTATGATTTAGCCAAAGATCTTGCTTTCTTGCTGAGACCACTGGTTGGCAAATGTCCACATTGTATTCGGAACTCAGCCGATTTTATCGACAGACTGGGGGGCTCTCCACCTAAGTTGTCTGGATATTTTAGTGAGTTTTGGTGTACTATCTCTGTTTACAAAGGTACCTCTTGCTGATTTCTTGGCACTAGTTGGTAAGTAGTTTAAGGCAGGCATCAATGCTTTGTTTCGGCACGCTCTTTCCTCAACCTACTTTATATTTAAGCAAGAATATTTTGAACAGACTGACAGTATCGCCATGGGCAGCCCCGCTTGTATTCCCTGGTGGTTAATTGAAGTTGCCATCAGCCATCCCAAACCATGTGTGTGCTTAGAACGCCTGTACATATAGTGTCAGCTGCAGATAGTTTGCCTAAACAGCTTTCACATTAAAAGACAGTGTTCGGAGACAATGGATACTCTACCCAGCAGATTAACAGGACAATCTCAGCTAAAACCAAGAACCATGAAGTGGATAAAGAGGAGAACGCGCCAGGAATGTCCCTAGCTTTTCTTCCCTTCGTTGGCAGTATTTCCTTCAAAACACTTGGACAAATCAGAAAGTCTTTGTCGCTTTTTTGTATTAGCCGAAGTAAGGTACGTGCAGGTAATGATAGATACACATCCTGTTCTACGTACCTTACATTATTTTGCCATGTAGTCCCCACATTGGTTCACACATTTGTCCTATTGCGACACTAAATTTGATGTGCCCCTGCCGTAGAATTCGTACAGCTGACTATGGAACCACTGTCGGACTGCTGTCTCGGCTAAGTCGTTACTTCTGAAACGATGTCCGGCCAGGAACTTCTTCAGCGGTAAGAAAAGGTGGAAATCACTAGGGACGAGGTCTGGACTGTATGGTGGGTAGTCCAGAATCTCCGAGTGAAATTGCCGGAACTTCTGGGCAGTTCTGATTACCACATGTGGTCTCGCATTATCCTGGGGCAGAATCACGTCGTCCACATCGAGAGTCCCTCGGCGCTTTCGCCTGATGGCAGCCCTCAGACATGATAGCGTGGAACAATAACTCTCAGAATTGGTTGGTGCACTTATTGACATGAAATCCAGTAGGAGCAGTCCACGGCTATCCCAGAAGGCCGTTAACATCACTTTTCCGACAAAGGACGCTGAACGGAATTTTTTTATCACAGTTGAACCGAAATGTTTCCTCATCATGATATCCTGCTTAGATTCCGGCCTGAAATGCAGTATCCACATACGACGGTCACTCCAAAAGAAATGCGCACCATTTTTGTAAAAATACAGTTTTCATTCTGCATGTGTGAAAGTTTTACAGTGTGTAGATACATCCTTCCCGCTAGTTTTCAAACTTAGTTCAACCTGTTCCCGCGGGTGGCGCCGTCACACCATGTCTTCAGGATGGCTGCTACACTGGATGGTCGTCAGAAGCAACGCGCTGTCATAGAATTCCTGTGCTGTGAAAACGAGACAGTGGGAAACATCCACAAGAGGTTGAAAAAGGTGTATGGAGATGCTGCTGTCGATAGCAGTACAGTTAGTCGGTGGGCAAGTAGGTTACGTGATGAAAGCGGGCACTGCAATACTGAGGATTGTCCTCGCAGCGGCAGGCCTCGTACTGCACACACTCCAGACAATGTACAGAGAGTTAACGAATTGGTGACTGCTCAGACGCATCACAGTGAGTGAATTGTCACGCTACGTTGGGATAGGGGAAGGAAGTGTTTGCGGAATACTGAATGTGTTGGCGTTAAAAAAAGGTTTGTGCCCGGTGGGTTCCTAGGATACTGACAGTGACTCACAAAGAAACAAGAAAAACAGTACGCAGTGAACTTTTGGAACAGTACGAGAATGGTGGAAATGAATTTCTTGGATGAATTGTGACAGGTGATGAAACATGGTTCCATCATTTTTCACCAGAGACGAAGAGGCAATCAATGGAGTGGCATCATGCAAATTCACCCAAGGGGAAAAAAAATTCAAAACCACACCTTCTGCTGGAAAAGTTATGACTATGGTGTTTTTCGATTCCGAAGGACTCTTGCTTGTGGACGTCATGCCAAGTGGAACCACCATGAATTATGATGCATATGTGACGACACTGAAGAAACTTCAAGCTCGACTGAGTCGTGTTCGACCACATCGGTAAAAGCAGGATGTTTTGCTGTTGCACAACAATGCACGGCCACATGTCAGTCAAAAAAGCCGTGGAAGCGATCACAAAACTCGGATGGACAACACTGAAACACCCGCCTTACAGTCCTGACCTGGCTCCATGTGACTATCATCTCTTTGGGAAACTGAAAGACTCTCTTCGTGGAACAAGGTTTGAAGAAGATGACTCCCTTGTGCACGCTGCCAAACAGTGGCTCCAACAGGTTGGTCCAGAATTTTACCTTGCTAGTATACAGGCGCTCGATCCAAGATGGCGTAAGGCAATTGAGAGGGATGGAAATTATGTGGAGAAATGAAAATATGGTTCCTAAAGGATGTATCTACACACTGTACAACTTTCAAACATGTAGAATAAAAGATGGATTAAAAAAAAGTGTGGATTTCTTTTGGAGTGACACTCGTATTATTGCCAGTAACAATAAGGTCCATGAAACCTTTACCCTCCTTGGAGTCCGTTCCCGATTATTCAGTGAAGACGTTCGCTTGCCTTTCATCAAGTCCTCCAGCCGCTTAGGCACCCACCGACACGAAAGCTTCTGGTACTCTAGGTACCTGTGAACGACGTCGCAAGCACTCTTTCGATATGCCAAGCTCTCGGGAAATGGCCGTGATGTGCACACGCCGATCTAGTCTCACCATTGCATCCACGCGGGAAATGTTGTCGTCAATCACCGATGAACACGACCTCCCCGACCATTCACTGTCATGCAAGATTTCACGGCCTTTGTCGAACTCAGAAAACCACCATCTCACAGTTCTCAAAGCGAGACAGTTTTCCCCATATGTGGGCTACATTTCCCTGCAGATCTCGACGGGCGTCCGTCCCTTGTTCCACAGAAAATGAATGACACTTCGTTGCTCTAATTCCGTGGACGTGTAAGCACAACCGCCATCTTTAACAACTGACGACAGCTCCGTGCGGTGGAGGTACCGGCAAATAAGGCCGGCACGGACCAATAAAGGTGCAACGCTGGGAATGGATATGTTGACTTTACATTTAGAGCCTTAATTTGGCTCAAAAAGGAAAAAGAAAAAAAAGGTGCAAAGACTTTGATTTGCCCTCGTACGAAGAATCCTTAGTAATTTTCAGGTGAAAGTGATTTTCCGCCTTCCATCTAAGATTTCGGACCTGCTGGGATCAGTGAAGGATAATTTGTTATTTCGTAAGGTTGGAATTTACAGAATACTTTGCCAGTGTGATATGACCTACACAGGACAAACAACACACGCAGCGGAAGAAGAACATAAACGTTGCTCTCGCCTTCTGCAACCCAGCAAGTCTGCAATTTCAGAACATTGTATCTCTAACGCACATTCAGTGAAGGATGACGAAACATTAATTTTGACTACAGTAACATATTTTTGGAACTCGATTGTAAAAGAACCCGTTGAAATACGCATCGAGGGAAATTTCGTCAACCGTGACAGCGGCTACCAGCTGGATAATGTGTGGAATACCGTCATGCGCGGCAATACTCTCAGCACGCTGTGTGAGGCGGAGCTGAGAACGTCATCAGTCTTCGATGGCTAACCTGAAGATGACTAGCGGGTCTCCAGTCGAAATACCGTGGAGTAAAGTTTATGACGACCGCCTGCAATCCCGAAATCTCTTCGAACATAATTCTTCGTTGTTTTGCTCTGTAATGAACTGACGGTTGCACTCTGATCTACTTTTTTTTAACTATGCTCTGCAAAGAGTTTGTGGACATGGCGAAGATGAGAACTCGATACTTGGCTGCTAGAGCTCTTTCTCTGTCTTTTCTTGCAGCGGTAGCATGTTTCCATTGTCATCACCTCCGTTTTCTTGAATGTAATTTAAGACGTTATCTGTTTTGTTTCGGTCAGTCGATTTTTCAGTGTACAGTTTCGATAAATGTTTCCCCATAGTCAGTAGTTTATCTCATTTTTCAATAATTCCCGAATTAGCCGAATATCAGAGATTGATTTCCTCTAGACATTGCGGTATTTTGGACCCATTGACAGATTGATGAAATTCTTGCTGGTGCCGTTGATTCATCCGAAGTTAGTGTCTTGTTAATTTCAGTATTTCTGATTTTATTTTTTTATTCCCTTTGTATCCTTGATTATATAATTTTTCCTCTGTCACTGCGCTACAACGCTTAAAGATATCATTAACTTTCGCAATTTTTCTTTTTACGAAATATTATGTCATTGTAAATATTTCTTAACAATTTTTTAAGTGACGCTCACATTATGGTTATCGGCAATCATGTGACAATCGTGTGAGGTAGTACACAGCTGGCGGTTGCGAGTCCTCTTTCTTGATCACGTATCTCTTTGGATACCTTTTTCATAGTTCGGAGAGTGCAAAAATATACTCGATAACCAAGACAATTTTTTTCAATTCTTGGAAAATAGCACTCACAAACAGATTAAGTTCCAAGAAGACTCCGATAATATCGTTCTTTTCGCAAATGACTTGGGCAATTCTTTGAACACCATGTCTACTGAATCGCTGCTTTCGATTCTAACAATTTGCACCTGCACAAAATAATACAATGAATTCATTTTCAACTCTATCGACCTTTTATGGCTTCCCAGTAGCTCTCCATTATTTCATCTTGCTGCTTCCACCTCACATCCGTCCAGTAGTCTCCTCGATGTATTTCTAATCGAAATATTATTTTGTTTACTCTTATTTCTGTCATGCCCTACTTTACTCCTAATATCCCTTGATCCTCTTTTGTGTAATCGAGATTGAAAAGTCATTTGGTAAGTGTGATTTACACCATTATCACTACGTGGCGAAGAACCTACTCACATTTTTCTACTAGTATCGTTCATCTTTTCAGCTTCTTCATTCTTTTGGAGTCTGAATTTCTTCAATGTTAAACTCGCTTTCGGCTTTCTTACTGGCACCACTTACTAACTATTTCTCTTTATGTAACTAAGGACAAAAACATTCTGCAGTGTAGAAGTCGGTTTGAACTGCGTACTGTACTGCCAAATTTTGGTATCGAAGAGAGATTATTTTTGTTGAAACTGCCTGACATATTAAAATTATGCGCCACCTGGGACGCTAACGTGGGCAGATTAAAACTGTGTGCCGGACCGAGACTGAACCTGGTACCTTTACTTTTCAGGGAAAATGCTCCACCCCGGTTGAGCTATTGAAGCACGCTTCACAACCCGCCATCATAGCAGTACTTGGTTCTTTTTTTCTTTTGTTTCCACAGAACCTCCTCTCCTGTATTCCAAACTTCATAGAATTTCTCCAACGTACATTGCGGGACTAACACTAACGGAAGAAAGGATACTGCAGAGAAATAATATAGTCACAGCCTTAGGAGATTGTTTCCAGTATGAATTTTCACTCTGTAGAGGAGTGTACGCTGATTCAAAACTTACTCGCAGATAAAAAGTTGGATAGTGTAGTCAGTGGAGTACTTGTCTGCGAAAGGCAAAGGATCTCGGTTCGAGTCCTCGAGTTTTAATTTGCCAGGAAGTTTCAAATCAGTGCACATTCGACTGCAGGATGAAAATTCATTTCGGTTTATTGTTGTTGGTAACGTTAGTCAGTTGATGTTCCAGTTCCCAATGCGGCTCTCTGTCTTTCATGGCCTCTGTGTTTAATGCCAGGATCTCAATAATTTCCCTATTTTATCAGTACCGTTACTCAATGTGTAATTTCTCTTGACTTTTTTGCAAGGTTTTGTTTGTTCTGTGCTTTCGGTAAATCAGCAACAAATTTATGCACACCTCCCCCCCCCCTGCCTCCTTGAATTATGACAGATCATAAATCCCCTTTCCTCGAGGTTTGTCTTCCTGTACTGTCATTAACTTCTTCATAAAACGTAGTTGCGTTCCGTTTCTGCTATAAATGTGGTATTTTTTATGGTTCAAAATGGTTCAAATGGCTCTGAGCACTATGGGACTTAACATCTTAGGTCATCAGTCCCCTAGAACTTAGAACTACTTAAACCTAACTAACCTAAGGACATCACACCACACCCAGGTATTTTTTTTTTTTTTATGTTTGAAGCTGCTAAACTGAGGGGTAACAGGCTGCACATGTAAATATTTGCCAGCGACTAAACTTGTCAATGTACCCTTAGGTTCCCGAATTGGACGCTGCATTTATCTGCTCGACGGCGCACGAATGACGCCCTCATGTAATATTCAGGGCCGTGGCGACCTCCAGCGTGGTGTAACATGCAATGTCAACCGCACCAGAAGCGGCTGAAAAATGTTCGAGTCGATAACTCAGCCGGTGTGCATAAACATCCACACTTTTTTTACCGAAAAAATGGCATGATGGCCGAAGTGAGGACAATATCGAAAGTACAAATGAAGAAACCATTCTTCTTGTATTTCTCTATATTTGTTACAGTTGCGAACAATAGGATTCAATGCCTACTATAAATATTTATGAATTCTTTGTTTAGGTATTGCATTTTTAGTATACACATGGATTTGTCTAATGACTTTTCGTACCATTTTAATACTATGGGGCCGACTGCGAGTTTCGCTAGCTTGGTACTGTAGCCCTACTGAGATATTCCAACCAATAGCAAATATTAAAAGCCGGTCGGGGTGGCCGAGTGGCTCTAGGCGGTACAGTCTGGAACCGCGCGACCGCTACGGACGCAGATTCGAATCCTGCCTCGGGCATGGATGTGTGTGATGTCCATAGGTTAGTTAGGTTTAAGTAGTTCTAAGTTCTAGGGGATTGATGACCTCAGACGTTAAGTCTCATAGTGCTCACAGCCATTTGAACCAATTATTAAAACTAAATGCGCGAGCCATAGAGGGCACAGGTAGGCACAGTCTGTATAAACTACTGTGGACAATAGTTATCGCTACGGTAAACTTCAGCACTGCCGCGTCATGAACAAAATACGAAATGCGGAGTATCAGACGAACTGTGTGACTGGATGGAAGAGTTTTTAGCAAACAGAACGCAGCACATCATTCTCAACGGAGATAAGTCTTCAGACGTAAATTAATTCGCACAGACTTGAAGAGAGAATTATATGACCAACGCTTTTCATTAGGCTTTTTGCATATGAAGTATTAAATGCAGAGAAGCTGCAACGCTAGAAAAGATCCGCGAGAATCGACACTTAGTGCAGGGAGTGGAAACTGACTCACAACATAAAACAACGTAACGCATTGCGGATACACAGACTTCTTGTATGGTTACACGATTGCAGAACAATAGCTGGAAGCAGTTACCTCGATAAAATATCTAGAAGTATGCATACGGACCGTTTTACATCTACATCGACATCTACATTTATACTCCGCAAGCCACCCAACGGTGTGTGGCGGAGGGCACTTTACGTGCCACTGTCATTACCTCCCTTTCCTGTTCCAGTCGCGTATGGGTAGCGGGAATAGCGACTGCCGGAAACCCTCCGTGCGGGGTCGAGTCTCTCTAATTTTACATTCGTGATCTCCTCGGGAGGTATAAGTAGGGGGAAGCTATATATTCGGTTCCTCATCCAGAAATGCACCCTCTCGAAACCTGGACAGCAAGCTACTCCGCGATGCAGAGCGCTTCTCTTGCAGAGTCTGCCACTTGAGTTTGCTAAACATCTCCGTAACACTATCACGCTTACCAAATAACCCTGTGACGAAACGCGCCGCTCTTCTTTGGATCTTCTCTATCTCCTCTGTCAGCCC
Source organism: Schistocerca serialis cubense (assembly GCF_023864345.2). NCBI lineage: Eukaryota > Metazoa > Arthropoda > Insecta > Orthoptera > Acrididae > Schistocerca > Schistocerca serialis. The sequence continues at coordinate 13,661,657 of NC_064646.1, forward strand.
GACCTGGTACGGATCCCACACTGATGAGCAATACTCAAGTATAGGCAGAACGAGTGTTTTGTAAGCCACCTCCTTTGTTGATGGAGTACATTTTCTAAGGACTCTCCCAATGAATCTCAACCTGGCACCCGCCTTACCAACAATTAATTTTATATGATCATTCCACTTCAAATCGTTCCGTACGCATACTCCCAGATGTTTTACAGAAGTAACTACTACCAGTTTTTGTTCCACTATCATATAATCATACAAAGAGGATCCTTCTTTCTATGTATTCGCAATACATTACATTTGTCTATGTTAAGGGTCAGTTGCCACTCCCTGCACCAAGCGCTTATCTCCTGCCGATCTTCCTGCATTTCGCTGCAATTTTCTAATGCTGCAACTTCTCTGTATACTACAGAATCATCCGCGAAAAGCCGCGTGGAACTTCCGACACTATCTTCTAGGTCATTTACGAGGGCGGTTCAGAAAGTAACCTCCGATTGGCCACAGTGCGGGTTGTGGGGGGAGTAGCGACGCCATCTGTGCGTTCACGCACTCAACAGGTCAGTCGGCATCAAGGCGTGGTCGAGTGAACGTCGTACCTGCGCTAGTTTAGTTTTTGTGGCAGTTTGAAATGTGTGCTGCAATAGAAAACCCCGCCAAATGTGAAGTGCGTGCTGTCATAAGGTTTTTTACAGCCAAAGGATATTCTGCAGCAGCTATTCATCGTGAGCTTTGTGCCGTGTACGGACCAAGAGTTATGAGTGAAGGAGTTGTCCGTGAATGGGTACGTTTATTTAAAAGTGGATGAGAAAACGTTCATGATGAAGAGAAGAGTGGTAGACCATCATTGGTGACTGACGAACTCGTTCAGACAGTTGATGCAAAAGTTCGTGAAAATCGGCGTTTCTCAATGTCGGAGTTGTCTACTGGTTTTCCACAGATTTCTAAGACTCTCTTGTACGAGATAGTGACAGCAATATTGGGTTACCGTAAGTTCTGTGCACGATGGGTGCCCAAAATTCTTACCGACCACCACAAAACTCAAAGAATGGCCTCTGCATTAGACTTTCTGTCACGTTATGAGGACGAAGGAGAACCATTGTTAAACAGAATCGTGACCGGTGACGAAACCTGGATTAAGTACGTGAACCCTGAGACAAAAGAACAATCAAAGATGTGGGCACATTCAAATTCGCCTACCAAACCAAGAAAAGCCTCGCAAGATTTTTCTGCCAGAAAACTGATGGCAACGGTGTTTTGGGATGCCAAAGGGGTGTTGTTGGTTGAATTCATGGAACGTGGTACGACCATTAATCAAGACGTGTACTGTGAAACAATAAAAAAGTTACGACGGGCTATACAGAACAAACGCCGTGGTATGCTGACTTCCGGTATCGTTTTTTTGCACGATAACGCCTGTCCTTACTCTGCTCGCAGAACAACGGCCCTTCTTGAGTCCTTCAAGTGGGACGTTATCAACCATCTTCTTTACAGCCCAAGTGATTATCACCTCTTCATGCATTTAAAGAAATGGCTCGGGTCACAGCGGTTTGATGACGACGAAGAGCTCAAAGATGCGGTCACAGGCTGTCTCCAGGCACAAGCGGGTGATTTTTATGCAGAAGGAATTTCAAAGCTTGTGAAGAGATACGATAAGTGCCTCAATCGCTATGGAGACTATGTAGAAAAATAGTGCAAAGATGTAGTTGTAAGATGTATATATTAAAATATTTTTATTTAACTTGGTGTATTTTTTTAAATCAACCGGAGGTTACTTTCCTGGAAATTGAAATAAGAACACCGTGAATTCATTGTTCCAGGAAGGGGAAACTTTATTGACACATTCCTGGGGTCAGATACATCACATGATCACACTGACAGAACCACAGGCACATAGACACAGGCAACAGAGCATGCACAATGTCGGCACTAGTACAGTGTATATCCACCTTTCGCAGCAATGCAGGCTGCTATTCTCCCATGGAGACGATCGTAGAGATGCTGGATGTAGTCCTGTGGAACGGCTTGCCATGCCATTTCCACCTGGCGCCTCAGTTGTACCAGCGTTCGTGCTGGACGTGCAGACCGCGTGAGAAGACGCTTCATCCAGTCCCAAACATGCTCAATGGGGGACAGATCCGGAGATCTTTCTGGCCAGGGTTGTTGACTTACACCTTCTAGAGCACGTTGGGTGGCACGGGATACATGCGGACGTGCATTGTCCTGTTGGAACAGCAAGTTCCCTTGCCGGTCTAGGAATGGTAGAACGATGGGTTCGATGACGGTTTGGATGTACCGTGCACTATTCAGTGTCCCCTCGACGATCACCAGTGGTGTACGGCCAGTGTAGGAGATCGCTCCCCACACCATGATGCCGGGTGTTGGCCCTGTGTGCCTCGGTCGTATGCAGTCCTGATTGTGGCGCTCACCTGCACGGCGCCAAACACGCATACGACCATCATTGGCACCAAGGCAGAAGCGACTCTCATCGCTGAAGACGACACGTCTCCATTCGTCCCTCCATTCACGCCTGTCGCGACACCACTGGAGGCGGGCTGCACGATGTTGGGGCGTGAGCGGAAGACGGCCTAACGGTGTGCGGGACCGTAGCCCAGCTTCATGGAGACGGTTGCGAATGGTCCTCGCCGATACCCCAGGAGCAACAGTGTCCCTAATTTGCTGGGAAGTGGCGGTGCGGTCCCCTACGGCACTGCGTAGGATCCTACGGTCTTGGCGTGCATCCGTGCGTCGCTGCGGTCCGGTCCCAGGTCGACGGGCACGTGCACCTTCCGCCGACCACTGGCGACAACATCGATGTACTGTGGAGACCTCACGCCCCACGTGTTGAGCAATTCGGCGGTACGTCCACCCGGCCTCCCGCATGCCCACTATATGCCCTCGCTCAAAGTCCGTCAACTGCACATACGGTTCACGTCCACGCTGTCGCGGTATGCTACCAGTGTTAAAGACTGCGATGGAGCTCCGTATGCCACGGCAAACTGACACTGACAGCGGCGGTGCACAAATGCTGCGCAGCTAGCGCCATTCGACGGCCAACACCGCGGTTCCTGGTGTGTCCGCTGTGCCGTGCGTGTGATCATTGCTTGTATAGCCCTCTCGCAGTGTCCGGAGCAAGTATGGTGGGTCTGACACACCGGTGTCAATGTGTTCTTTTTTCCATTTCCAGGAGTGTATATTGTGAAAAGCAATGGTCCCATAACACTCCCCTGTGGCACGCCAGAGGTCACTTTAAGGTCTGTAGACATCTCTCCATTGAGAACAACATGCTGTGTTCTGTTTGCTAAAATCTCTTCAATCCAGCCACACAGCTGGTCTGATATTCCGTAGGCTCTTACTTCGTTTATCAGGCTACAGTGCGGAACTGTATCGAACGCCTTCCGGAAGTCAAGGATAATGTCATCTACCTGGGAGCCTGAATCTAATATTTTCTGGATCTCATGAACAAATAAAGCGAGTTGGGTCTCACACGATCGCTGTTTCCGGACCCAAGTGTAACGGCCACATAAAACTAACCGCAGGTAAGGCAGACACCAGAACGAGATACATTGGAAGAATCCTCAGGCAATACAGCCCATCATCGAAGGAGTTAGCGTACTAAACCCACGTTCGACCAATAATTGAATATTGCTCGCCAGTCTCGGATCCGCACCGGATAGGGTAGAGAAGATCCAAAGAAGAGCAGAGAGTTTCATTACAGGCTCAGTTAATGAACACGGAAGTGTGACGGAAATGCTCAGCCGACGCAAGTGGCAGAGGATGCGAAGGAGGTGGACTGCATTGTGGTGCGGTTTACACTTGAAGTTCCGAGACCGTGCTTCCCAGAAGAGCAACCAATACATTGCTTCTTCCTTCTCTAGATCGTCACACAGATGACAAAATGGTAGATATCGAAATAGATGACGGATAGAAAAACAATTAAAATCGCTGAAAAGAGGAAAGGCCGCTGGACCTGATGGGATACCAGTTCGATTTTATACAGAGTACTCGAAGGAACTTGCCCCCCTCCTTGCAGCGGTGTACCGTAGGCCTCTAGAAGAGCGTAACGTTCCAAAAGGTTGGAAAAGGGCACAGGTCATCCCCGTTTTCAAGAAGGGACGTCGAACAGATGTGCAGAACAATAGACCTATATCTCTAACGTTGATCAGTTGTAGAATTTTGGAACACGTATTATGTTCGAGTATAATGACTCTTCTGGAGACTAGAAATCTACTCTGTAGGAATCAGCATGGGTTTAGAAAAAGACGATCGTGTGAAACCCTGCTCGTGCTATTAGTCCACGTGACTCAGAGGGCCGTAGACACGGGTTCCCAGGTAGATGCCGTGTTTCTTGACTTCCGCACGGCGTTTGATACAGTTCCCCACAGACGTTTAATGAACAAAGTAAGAGCATATGGACTATCAGACCAATTATGTGATTGGATTGAAGAGTTCCTGGATAACAGAACGCAGCATGTCATTCTCAATGGAGAAAAGTCTTCCGAAGTAAGAGTGATTTCAGTTGTGCCGCAGGGGAATGTCGTAGGACCGTTGCTATTCACAATAGACATAAATACGGAGACAGTAACTTGTTCTCGAAAGAACAGTTACTGTTGATGACCACGCAGCTTTTCCCTGGAATAAATGATGACTAACTGACAACCTCAGCTGCCGTTGATATACCTCGATGTGGACAGCTGAAAATGTGTGCCCCGACCGGGACTCGAACCCGGTATCTCCTGCTTACATGGCAGACGCTCTATCCATCTGAGCCACCGAGGACACAGATGAATAGCGTGACTGCAGGGACTTATCCCTTGCACGCTCCCCGTGATACATTCCCAACTGTCCACAAGTGGGCGGGAAAATGTCTATAAGGTACAATACATACGAAGAACTGTGGACAGTTGGGAATGTGAGTTTCACGGGAAGCGTGTAAGGGATAAGTCCCTGCAGTCACGCCATTCATCTGTGTCCTCGGTGGCCCAGATGTATAGAGCGTCTGCCATGTAAGCACGAGATGCCGGGTTCGAGTCCCGGTCGGGGCACACATTTTCAGCTGTCCACATCGAGGTATATCTACAACACCTGTCGGCAGCTGAGATTGTCAGTTAGTCATCATTTATATACATAAATGACCTTGTATATAACATCGGAAGTTCACTGAGGTTTTTGCAGATGATGCTGTAGTATATCGAGAGGTTGTAACAATGGAAAATTGTACTGAAATGCAGGAGGATCTGCAACGAATTGACGCATGGTGCAGCGAATGGCAATTGATTCTCAATTTAGACAAGTGTATTGTGCTGCGAATACATAGAAAGAAAGATCCTTTATCATTTAGCTACAATATAGCAAGTCAGCAACTGGAAGCAATTAATTCCCTAAATTATCTGGGAGTAGGCATCAGGAGTGATTTAAAATAGAATGACCATATAAAATTAATCGTCTGTATAGCAGACGCCAGACTGAGATTCATTGGAAGAATCCTAAGGAAATGCAACCCGAAAACAAAGGAAGTAGGTTACAGTACATTTGTTCGCCCACTGCTTGAATACTGCTCACCGGTGTGTGATCTGTACCAGATAAGGTTGATAGAAGAGAGAGAGAGAAGATCCAACGGAGAGCAGCGCGCTTCGTTACAGGGTCATTTAGTAATGGCGAAAGCGTTACGGAAATGATAGATAAACTCCAGTGGAAGACTCTGCAAGAGAGACGCTCAGTAGCTCGGTACGGGCTTTTGTTGAAGAGCAATATACCTTCACCGAGGAGTTAAGCAGTATATTGCTCCCTGTTACATATATCTCGAGAAGAGACCATGAGGATAAAATCAGAGAGATTAGAGCCCACACAGAGGCATACCGGCAATCTTTCTTTCCACGAACAATACGAGACTGGAATAGAAGGGAGAACCGATAAAGGTACTCAAAGTACCCTCCGCCACACAGCGTCAAGTGGCTTGCGGAGTATGGATGTAGATGTATATTGCTTCATTGTACATATATCTACGAAAAAAATCATGAAGATAAAATCAGAGAGATTCTAGCCCACATGGCGGCTTATCCACGTTCGTTCTCACCAGCGGACCGTTCGCCACTGGAACAACAAACAAGAGGAAAGTGGCGATGGTGCACAAAGTTCCCTCCGCCACACACCACAAGGTGGCTTGCGGAGTGTACACGTAGATGTAGCATTGCAGATTGTTTGCAGTATTTTTCGTTTAACTAATGGGGACACACCCAAAGCAATAGCCGCCGCAGGTGACACTGTCTCAAAATAAAAACTTGCATACAATGTTCGTAAATTCTACAAAGACAGGAACCTTTTTAATGTGCACTGCAGCTTATTTCCGGTTCTTGCTGTAAGACTTACGTGTAATATCCCGGACAGATTAATGTTATATCTGACTGTGGTTTCTACCACACAGTTCAATAAAACAGAGCTTCCACCCTTGCTCACCGCAAAGAAAATGTACGCATGAGGTGACAAAAGTCATGTGGTACCTCCAGTATGGTGTCGGACCTCCTTTTGCCCATGTAGTGCAGCAGCACGATGTGGCTTGGATTCAAAAAGTCGCTGAAAGATCCTTGCAGAAATCCTGACCCATGCTCTATAGTCCATAATTGTGAAAGTGGAGGATTTTGTGCACGAACTGACGTCTTGTTTATGTCCCATGTCGGGCAATTTGGGTGGCCAAAATATCCGTTCGAATTGTCCAGAAAATTCTTTATACCAATGTCGAACAACTGTAGCCCGATGACCTGGCGCATTATTGACTGGGAACATGAAGTCCATAAACGACTGCAAATGATCTCCAAGTATCTGTACATAACAATTTACAGTCAACGATTGGTTCAGTAGGGCCAGAGGACCCAATCCTTTAAATATAAACACAGCCAACACTATTGTAGTACCACCACCAGATTGCACAGCGCCTTGTTGACAACTCGGGTCCATGGATTCGTGGGTTCCGAGCTACCATCAACCCTACCATCAACTCTTATCAGCTGAAAATGGGACTTACCTGACGAGGCCACGGTTTTCCATTAGTCTAGAGTTCAATTGTTATAGTGACGAGGGTTCTGAGCCACACTACAACGCTACCATCAACTCGTATCAGCAGAAAATGGGACTTATCTGACCAGGCCACGGTTTTCCATTAGTCTAGGGTTCAATAGTTATAGTCACGAGGGTTCCGAGCCACACTACAATGCTACCATCAACTCTTATCAGCAGAAAATGGGACTTATCTGACCAGGCCACGGTTTTCCATTAGTCTAGGGTTCAATCGTTATAGTGACGAGGGTTCCGAGCCACACTACAACGCTACCATCAACTCTTATCAGCTGAAAATGGGACTTATCTGACCAGGCCACGGTTTTCCATTAGTCTAGTGTTCAATTGTTATAGTGACGAGGGTTCCGAGCCACACTACAACGCTACCATCAACTCTTATCAGCTGAAAATGGGACTTATCTGACCAAGCCACAGTTTTCCATTAGTCTAGGGTTCAATTGTTATAGTGACGAGGATTCCGAGCCACACTACAACGTTACCATCAACCCTTATCAGCTGAAAATGGGACTTATCTGACCAGGCCACGGTTTTCCATTAGTCTAGGGTTCAATTATTATAGTGACGAGGGTTCTGAGCCACACTACAACGCTACCATCAACCCTTATCAGCTGAAAATGGGACTTATCTGACCAGGCCACGGTTTTCCATTAGTCTAGGGTTCAATTGTTTTAGTCACGAGGGTTCCGAGCCACACTACAACGCTACCATCAACCCTTATTAGCTGAAAATGGGACTTATCTGACCAGGCCACGGTTTTCCATTAGTCTAGGGTTCAATTGTTATAGTGACGAGGGTTCCGAGCCACACTACAACGCTACCATCAACTCTTATCAGCAGAAAATGGGACTTATCTGACCAGGCCACGGTTTTCCATTAGTCTAGGGTTCAATCGTTATAGTGACGAGGGTTCCGAGCCACACTACAACGCTACCATCAACTCTTATCAGCTGAAAATGGGACTTAGCTGACCAGGCCACGGTTTTCCATTAGTCTAGGGTTCAATTGTTATAGTGACGAGGGTTCCGAGCCACACTACAACGCTACCATCAACTCTTATCAGCTGAAAATGGGACTTATCTGACCAGGCCACGGTTTTCCATTAGTCTAGGGTTCAATTGTTATAGTGACGAGGATTCCGAGCCACACTACAACGCTACCATCAACCCTTATCAGCTGAAAATGGGACTTATCTGACCAGGCCACGGTTTTCCATTAGTCTAGGGTTCAATTGTTATAGTGACGAGGGTTCTGAGCCACACTACAACGCTACCATCAACCCTTACCAGCTGAAAATGGGACTTATCTGACCAGGCCACGGTTTTCCATTAGTCTAGGGTTCAATCGTTATAGTGACGAGGGTTCCGAGCCACACTACAACGCTACCATCAACTCTTATCAGCTGAAAATGGGACTTATCTGACCAGGCCACGGTTTTCCATTAGTCTAGGGTTCAATTGTTATAGTGACGAGGGTTCCGAACCACACTACAACGCTACCATCAACTCTTATCAGCTGAAAATGGGACTTATCTGACCAGGCCACGGTTTACCATTAGTCTAGGGTTCAATTGTTATAGTGACGAGGATTCCGAGCCACACTACAACGCTACCATCAACCCTTATCAGCTGAAAATGGGACTTATCTGACCAGGCCACGGTTTTCCATTAGTCTAGGGTTCAATTGTTATAGTGACGAGGTTTCCAAGCCACACTACAACGCTACCATCAACTCTTATCAGCTGAAAATGGGACTTATCTGACCAGGCCACGGTTTTCCATTAGTCTAGGGTTCAATTGTTATAGTGACGAGGATTCCGAGCCACACTACAACGCTACCATCAACCCTTATCAGCTGAAAATGGGACTTATCTGACCAGGCCACGGTTTTCCATTAGTCTAGGGTTCAATTTTTATAGTGACAAGGGTTCCGAGCCACACTACAACGCTACCATCAACCCTTATCAGCTGAAAATGGGACTTATCTGACCAGGCCACGGTTTTCCATTAGTCTAGGGTTCAATTGTTATAGTGACGAGGGTTCCGAGCCACACTACAACGCTACCATCAACCCTTATCAGCTGAAAATGGGGCTTATCTAACCAGGCCACGGTTTTCCATTAGTCTAGGGTTCAATTGTTATAGTCACGAGAGTTCCGAGCCACACTACAACGCTACCATCAACCATTATCAGCTGAAAATGGGACTTATCTGACCAGGCCACGGTTTTCCATTAGTCTAGGGTTCAATCGTTATAGTGACGAGGGTTCCGAGCCACACTACAATGCTACCATCAACTCCTATCAGCTGAAAATGGGACTTATCTGACCAGGCCACAGTTTTCCATTAGTCTAGGGTTCAATTGTTATAGTGACGAGGATTCCGAGCCACACTACAACGCTACCATCAACCCTTATCAGCTGAAAATGGGACTTATCTGACCAGGCCACGGTTTTCCATTAGTCTAGGGTTCAATTGTTATAGTGACGAGGGTTCCGAGCCACACTACAACGCTACCATCAACTCTTATCAGCTGAAAATGGGACTTATCTGACCAGGCCACGGTTTTCCATTAGTCTAGGGTTCAATTGTTATAGTCACGAGGGTTCCGAGCCACACTACAACGCTACCATCAACTCTTATCAGCTGAAAATGGGACTTATCTGACCAGGCCACGGTTTTCCATTAGTCTAGGGTTCAATTGTTATAGTGACGAGGGTTCCGAGCCACACTACAACGCTACCATCAACCCTTATCAGCTGAAAATGGGACTTATCTGACCAGGCCACGGTTTTCCATTAGTCTAGGATCCAATTGTTATAGTGACGAGGGTTCCGAGCCACACTACAACGCTACCACCAACCCTTATCAGCTGAAAATGGGTCTTATCTGACGAGGCCACGGTTTTCCATTAGTCAAGGGTTCAATTGTTATAGTCACGAGGGTTCCGAGCCACACTACAACGCTACCATCAACTCTTATCAGCTGAAAATGGGACTTATCTGACCAGGCCACGGTTTTCCATTAGTCTAGGGTTCAATCGTTATAGTGACGAGGGTTCCGAGCCACACTACAACGCTACCATCAACTCTTATCAGCTGAAAATGGGACTTATCTGACCAGGCCACGGTTTTCCATTAGTCTAGGGTTCAATTGTTATAGTCACGAGGGTTCTGAGCCACACTACAACGCTACCATCAACTCTTATCAGCTGAAAATGGGACTTATCTGACCAGGCCACGGTTTTCCATTAGTCTAGGGTTCAATTGTTATAGTGACGAGGATTCCGAGCCACACTACAACGCTACCATCAACCCTTATCAGCTGTAAATGGGACTTATCAGACCAGGCCACGGTTTTCCATTAGTCTAGGGTTCAATTGTTGTAGTGACGAGGGTTCCGAGCCACACTACAACGCTACCATCAACCCTTATCAACTGAAAATGGGACTTATCTGACCAGGCCACGGTTTTCCATTAGTCTAGGGTTCAATCGTTATAGTGACGAGGGTTCCGAGCCACACTACAACGCTACCATCAACTCTTATCAGCTGAAAATGGGACTTATCTGACCAGGCCACGGTTTTCCATTAGTCTAGGGTTCAATTGTTATAGTGACGAGGGTTCCGAGCCACACTACAACGCTACCATCAACCCTTATCAGCTGAAAATGGGACTTATCTGACGAGGCCACGGTTTTCCATTAGTCTAGGGTTCAATTGTTATAGTGACAAGGATTCCGAGCCACACTAGAACTCTACCAACAACCCTTATCAGCTGAAAATGGGACTTATCTGACCAGGCCACGGTTTTCCATTAGTCTAGGGTTCAATTGTTGTAGTGACGAGGGTTCCGAGCCACACTACAACGCTACCATCAACTCTTATCAGCTGAAAATGGGACTTATCTGACCAGGCCACGGTTTTCCATTAGTCTAGGGTTCAATTGTTATAGTGACGAGGGTTCCGAGCCACACTACAACGCTACCATCAACTCTTATCAGCTGAAAATGGGACTTATCTGACCAGGCCACGGTTTTCCATTAGTCTATGGTTCAATTGTTATAGGGACGAGGGTTCCGAGCCACACTACAACGCTACCATCAACTCTTATCAGCTGAAAATGGGACTTATCTGACCAGGCCACGGTTTTCCATTAGTCTAGGGTTCAATCGTTATAGTGACGAGGGTTCCGAGCCACACTACAACGCTACCATCAACTCTTATCAGCTGAAAATGGGACTTATCTGACCAGGCCACGGTTTTCCATTAGTCTAGGGTTCAATTGTTATAGTGACGAGGGTTCCAAGCCACACTACAACGCTACCATCAACTCTTATCAGCTGAAAATGGGACTTATCTGACCAGGCCACGGTTTTCCATTAGTCTAGGGTTAATTGTTATAGTGACGAGGATTCCGAGCCACACTACAACGCTACCATCAACCCTTATCAGCTGAAAATGGGACTTATCTGACCAGGCCACGGTTTTCCATTAGTCTAGGGTTCAATTGTTATAGTGACGAGGGTTCCGAGCCACACTACAACGCTACCATCAACCCTTATCAGCTGAAAATGGGACTTATCTGACCAGGCCACGGTTTTCCATTAGTCTAGGATCCAATTGTTATAGTGACGAGGATTCTGAGCCACACTACAACGCTACCATCAACCCTTATCAGCTGAAAATGGGACTTATCTGACCAGGGCACGGTTTTCCATTAGTCTAGGGTTCAATTGTTATAGTGACGAGGGTTCCGAGCCACATTACAACGCTACCATCAACTCTTATCAGCTGAAAATGGGACTTATCTGACCAGGCCACGGTTTTCCATTAGTCTAGGGTTCAATTGTTGTAGTGACGAGGGTTCCGAGCCACACTACAACGCTACCATCAACTCTTATCAGCTGAAAATGGTACTTATCTGACCAGGCCACGGTTTTCCATTAGTCTAGGGTTCAATTGTTATAGTGACGAGGATTCCAAGCCACACTACAACGCTACCATCAACCCTTATCAGCTGAAAATGGGATTTATCTGACCAGGCCACGGTTTTCCATTAGTCTAGGGTTCAATTGTTATAGTGACGAGGGTTCCGAGCCACACTACAACGCTACCATCAACCCTTATCAGCTGAAAATGGGACTTATCTGACCAGGCCACGGTTTTCCATTAGTCTAGGGTTCAATTGTTATAGTGACGAGGATTCCAAGCCACACTACAACGCTACCATCAACCCTTATCAGCTGAAAATGGGATTTATCTGACCAGGCCACGGTTTTCCATTAGTCTAGGGTTCAATTGTTGTAGTGACGAGGGTTCTGAGCCACACTACAACGCTACCATCAACTCTTATCAGCTGAAAATGGGACTTATCTGACCAGGCCACGGTTTTCCATTAGTCTAGGGTTCAATTGTTATAGTGACGAGGATTCCAAGCCACACTACAACGCTACCATCAACCCTTATCAGCTGAAAATGGGATTTATCTGACCAGGCCACGGTTTTCCATTAGTCTAGGGTTCAATTGTTGTAGTGACGAGGGTTCCGAGCCACACTACAATGCTACCATCAACTCTTATCAGCTGAAAATGGGACTTATCTGACCAGGCCACGGTTTTCCATTAGTCTAGGGTTCAATTGTTATAGTGACGAGGATTCCAAGCCACACTACAACGCTACCATAAACCCTTATCAGCTGAAAATGGGATTTATCTGACCAAGCCACGGTTTTCCATTAGTCTAGGGTTCAATCGTTATAGTGACGAGGGTTCCGAGCCACACTACAACGCTACCATCAACTCCTATCAGCTGAAAATGGGACTTATCTGACCAGGCCACGGTTTTCCATTAGTCTAGGGTTCAATTGTTATAGTGACGAGGATTCCAAGCCACACTACAACGCTACCATCAACCCTTATCAGCTGAAAATGGGATTTATCTGACCAGGCCACGGTTTTCCATTAGTCTAGGGTTCAATTGTTGTAGTGACGAGGGTTCCGAGCCACACTACAATGCTACCATCAACTCTTATCAGCTGAAAATGGGACTTATCTGACCAGGCCACGGTTTTCCATTAGTCTAGGGTTCAATTGTTATAGTGACGAGGATTCCAAGCCACACTACAACGCTACCATCAACCCTTATCAGCTGAAAATGGGATTTATCTGACCAAGCCACGGTTTTCCATTAGTCTAGGGTTCAATTGTTATAGTGACGAGGGTTCCGAGCCACACTACAACGTTACCATCAACCCTTATCAGCTGAAAATGGGCCTTATCTGACCAGGCCACAGTTTTCCATTAGTCTAGCGTTCAATTGTTATAGTCACGAGGGTTCCGAGCCACACTACAACGCTACCATCAACTATTATCAGCTGAAAATGGGACTTATCTGACCAGGCCACGGTTTTCCATTAGTCTAGGATCCAATTGGTATAGTGACGAGGATTCCGAGCCACACTACAACGCTACCATCAACTCTTATCAGCTGAAAATGGGACTTATCTGACCAGGCCACGGTTTTCCATTAGTCTAGGATCCAATTGGTATAGTGATGAGGATTCCGAGCCACACTACAACGCTACCATCAACTCTTATCAGCTGAAAATGGGACTTATCTGACCAGGCCACGGTTTTCCATTAGTCTAGGGTTCAATTGTTATAGTCACGAGGGTTCTGAGCCACACTAGAACTCTACCATCAACTCTTATCAGCTGAAAATGGGACTTATCTGACCAGGCCACGGCTTTTCTTTAATCTAAGGTCCAATCGTTATAGTCACGGGCCCAGGAGAACTGACGTAGGCGACGTCGTGCAGTTTGCAAAAGCCACTCTTGTCAGTTGTCCGCTTCCATAGGCCATTAACGCCAAATTTCGCCACACTTTCCTAACGGATACGTTAGTCATACGTCCCAAAATTTTATTTCTGCGGTTATTTCATGCAGTATTGCTCCTCTGGGTCGGTCAGTGAATGACGTCGGCTACTGCGTTGTCCGTGGTGAGAGGTTATGCGTGAAATCTGGTATTCCCAGCAAACTCTTGACACTGTGGATGTCCGAATATTCAATTCCCTAATGTTTTCCTAAATTGAATGTCTCATGCTTCTAACTCCAGCTACCATTCCGCTTTCAAAGCCTTTCCATAATCAACTCAGAAAACTTTTCACATGAATCACCTGGGTACAAATTACAGCTCCGCCAATGCACTGCCTTTTTATACCTTGTGTGCACGTTACCACCTCCATCTGTATAGACGCATATCGCTGTCCCATAAGTTCTGTCAACTCAGTCTGTTGTCATATTAAGAGAACTTTATACCCTCGTGTCCGAAAATGTTACCGAGCTAGTCTGCTACAAATAAACCCAAGTGTGTACACTGTGCATAGAATTTAAGTGGAGAAGAGCTTTCCTGTTCTACGATTACTTCTGTTGTACTTCTGCGGCCTAAACTGAATCGAACTGATTTGAAAAATAGTTAAACAGAAAATTACAGCAAGAAATCTTCCCTTGACAACTTTGAAAGGATTGACATAACTCATTGTACCACATATTAAGGTTTTCTCCCAGTGCATTCGCATTTGGAGAGCGGGAAGAATGACAGCTTAAATAACGCCGTGCGTGCTGTAGTCGATCTAATCTTGCCTTCTCGCTGCATATGGTAGCGGTATATAGGGGGCTGTAGCATATTCTTTGACTACTCAAACTTATTCCTTAATTTGCAAGTAGGCTTTTTTCAATAGTTTGCCTCCCACTTTTCCATGACGATCTTCCACGAGACACACAAACATGTGACTATTTTCGCTGTCCCTGCTCACATATGTCAAAAAGCCCCTGCCAGTCTTATCTGGTACAGGTCCCACGCACTTGATCAACATTTCACTTCGCTTTTAGTCTACGTTTTCCCAGTATCCCACCAAAGACCCGAAGTCTGTCACCACATACATACAGTTAAGCCTATGTGATCATCCCATTTCATAACCACATTGACTGTTACATCCTGGTATTTCTACGAGTTGGCCGTGCATAATTATGGTTAAAATGGCTCTGAGCACTATGGGACATAACATCTGAGGTCATGAGTCCCCTAGAACTTAGAACTACTTAAACCTAACCAACCTAAGTACGTCACACACATCCATACCCGAGGCAGGATTCGAACCTGCGACCGTAGCGGTCTCCAGACTGAAGCGCCTAGAACCGCTCGGCCACACGGGCCGGCGCCTAATTATGGCCTATTGATATTCTAGTACCTGAAATAGCTACAGAAAACCCGAAGAAAATGTGTGGTGCGTACGCAACAATACTGAGAGGAGTCACTGGCATAATGATTACTCCGTGAAACTTGAAAAGGTTGTAAAACAAACATGGAAATAGTGACGAAGAAAGGGACTAGAAGACTGACGTTGTTTCTTCCATGTGATCGGACGGGAGTTCTATCAATATGGGAAACAAGTCTTTTGACGCAGCCGGTTAAATTACGGATCAAAACGCGACACTTACTGCGCAGCTAACATGGCATTTACTGCATAGCTTACGATAGTGCACGCTACGCAATAACGGTCGTCTCTAGTATCTAATACCTTAGTTCTCGGGCCCAACAATCATGCAATATGTACGCCTACATTTCTCCCGTGCCAGTTATGTTCGTACGTGGATTTCCTCCTCTCAAAGCAATCTCACGATTTCTGTGCTTATAGATACCAGCATCATCTCTGCTCTTCGGTAGTATTGTGTTAGACAATACGATTAGTTGAGTGTACGGCAACAAGCCCACACTGATTTTTATACCAAGGGCTTCCCGTTGTCGAAGTCTGATTCTACACTTGCTGAACATCCTGAATGCCCCAAGTGTTCTACTGATTTTTGTTTATTTCGAACTAGTTTTCGGCTTATTAGGCCATCTTCAGGAAGCAGCTGACAAGCGAATGGAAGGGACACTAGTTCTTAGGTAGCCGAACATTATAAGCAAAGATACAATCACTTGCATGGAATGTTGTGCATCAAGCTTGTTTCTTAAAGATGAAATTTCACTTTACATAATGGACAATACATAGTTAAATTACACAATATTACAGGTTTAATGGTTGTGTAGTTTATTTTTATGGTTAACATTGTCCATTGTGTAAAGTGTAATTTCAACGTTAAGAAACATGTTTGATGCACAACATTCCATGCAAGTGCCTATGTCTTTGCCTATAATGTTCGGTTACCTAAGAACCAGTGTCCCTTCCATTCGCTAGTCAGTTACTTCCTGAAGATGGGCTAATAAGGCGAAAACTAGTTCGAAATAAACAAAAATCAACAGAAAAAAATAGTGACTAGTTATTAACTTTAAATAAATTGTAATAGTTTCTTTTTTTCTGAGTAGACATGCATTTCATTGCTCATTTTGTTTCGTTAGCTGAATCATAGCAAGAACGAAACCAACACACACAACAGAAAAAAAAAAATGTTACTGAATTAAGGCGACGCCCTCCGCAGCAAATTATGAAAATCTGCAGCCTAATGGAAACGCGTGTGTCAACGTAAACAGCAGCGTAGAGGCTGCGTACACAAAGCGCGCAGCACATTCACGCAGATTTAGTGCCCTCCGTCCGTGTTGCACTGTTATTGCTTTTGCGGCTAAAAAGCGAGAATTTGCGAGCACGCGCGGATCAACACGGCACGCACAAAACCTCCAATAGCGCCCCAGCGCACCAAAAAACAAAACACAAAAACTTGTGCGGTAGGCAACCTCTTTGTGAATCCTGTTAGCGCTCCGAAAACATGTGTCGTAGACATGTCAAATCAAGCGCCCAGATGTGATCTTCCACCAACAGTCAGCATATTCGCCTGAAGATGACGAGCGTATAAGTCCTCGAAACATGAAGCGGTTTGACGTAGCGCCTGAGGATATCAGTAAGGTGACAAAGTAGTTTTGAGTTTTCAGTAAGTAGTAAATTTGCAAACTGAGTTCTGTGGAGACCATCTACTGGTTATTACACCATGCAAAAGTCCTCTATGAGGAGGAGCAGCCAACACAGGACACACATCACATCACATCCAAAGCAGTTTCACAGAGGAAGACCGCGCTGCAGTTACTTCTCTAAATCTTAGCACGAACGAAAAAATGGCTGACATCGAAATAAGTGCCCAAGGAATAGAAAAGCAACTGAAATCACTCAACAGAGGAAAGTCCACTGGACCTGACGGGATACCAATTCGATTCTACACAGTGTACGCGAAAGAACTTACCCCCCTTTCTAACAGCCGTGTACTGCAGGTCTCAAGAGCAACGGAAGGTTCAAAATGATTGGAAAAGAGCACAGGTAGTTCCAGTTTTCAATAAGGGTCGTTGGGCAGATGCGCAAAACTATAGGCCTGTATCTCTGACATCGATATGTTGTAGAATTTTAGAACACGTTTTTCGCTCGCGTATCATGTCATTTCTGGAAACCCAGAACCTACTCTGTAGGAATCAACATGGATTCCGGAAACAGCGATCGTGTGAGACCCAACTCGCTTTATTTGTTCATGAGACCCAGAAAATATAAGATACAGGCTCCCAGGTAGACGCCATTTTCCTTGACTTCCGGACGGCGAACGATACAGTTCCAAACTGTCGCCTGATAAACAAAGTAAGAGCCTATGGAATATCAGACCAGCTGTGTGGCTGGATTTAAGAGATTTTAGCAAACAGAATACAACATGTTGTTCTCAATGGAGAGATGTCTACAGACGTTAAAGTGACCTCCGGCGTGCCACAGGGGAGTGTTATGGGACCATTGCTTTTCACAATATATATAAATGACCTAGTAGATAGTGTCGGAAGTTCCACGCGGCTTTTCGCGGATGATTCTGTAGTATACAGAGAAGTTGCAGCATTAGAAAATTGCAGCGAAATGCAGGAAGATCGGCATCAGATAAGCGCTTGGTGCAGGGAGTGGCAACTGACCCTTAACATAGACAAAAGTAATGTATTTCGAATACATAGAAAGAAGAATCCTTTATTGTATGATTATATGATAGCGGAACAAACACTGGTAGGAGTTACTTCTGCAAAATATCTGGAATAATGCGTATAGGAATGATTTGAAGTGGAATGATCATATAAAATTAATTGTTGGTAAGGCGGTGCCAGGTTGAGATTCATTGGGAGAGTCCTTAGAAAGTGTAGTCCATCAACAAAGGAGGTGGCTTACAAAACACTCGTTCGACCTATACTTGAGTATCGCTCATCAATGTGGGATCCGTTCCAGGTCGAGTTGACAGAGGAGATAGAGAAGATCCAAAGAAGAGCGGCGCGTTTCGTCACAGTGTAATTTGGTAACCATGATAGCGTTACGGAGATGTTTAGCAAACTCAAGTGGCAGACACTGCAAGAGAGGCGCTCTGCATCGCGGTGTAGCTTCCTGTCCGGGTTTCGAGAGGGTGCGTTTCTGGATGAGGTATCGAATATATTGCTTCCCCCTACTTATACCTCCCGAGGAGATCACGAATGTAAAATTAGAGAGATTCGAGCGCTCACGGAGGCTTTCCGGCAGTCGTTCTTCCCGCGAACCATACGCGACTGGAACAGGAAAGGGAGGTAATGACAGTGGCACGTAAAGTGCCCTCCGCCACACACCGTTGGGTGGCTTGCGGAGTATAAATGTAGATGTAGAGAAAAGTCGAGAAATTAGAGCTAAAACGGAGGTTTACCAACCATCTTTCCTCCCACGCTACTTTCGCGAATACAACAGGGAAGGGGGGTAAGATAGTAGTATGAGATTTTTCCCACGCTACATTCGCGAGTTTAACAGGGAAGGGGAATCAGATTCTGGTATGAGAAGTACCCTCCTTCACATACAGTCGGGTGGCTTGTGAAGTACTTGTGTAGTTGCAGACAATGTGGCTAGTTTACTGACGAGCACAAGCAATTTTTAGGATTCCGTACCCCAGGAGCGAAAAACAGAACCTTTATAGGGTCACTACGGTGTCCATCTATCCGACATTTAAAACTCCTCTTTCTGAGGAACGGGTAGAGGTATCAAGCTGAAATTTACGTCAAATACTACAATCTATGGTCCCTTGGTGTTTTTTTAAAACATTTAAGCTTGTGAGTCAAGGCAATGAAAGGATATGGTCATTTGTCTCATATATGTCGCAAAGTCGCTCATCAAAATGTACTGTGATTTACTCATTGACTCAGAGTCATGAAATTTGGCAAGAAGCAAGCTTTCACTGCACAAGTAAAGCGAAAATCAGAAAATTGTTAACTTGTAATTATACCACATTAAAGAATACTTTATTTCCGTTTGTCGTCCGCCAATCTGTCTCTCCGTCTGTCTCTTAAGACCCTTTTCTCTCTGGAACTGGTAGAGGTATCTGGCTGAAATTTATATCAAATACGAAGGTTTATGTCACATATTTTGAGACTCACAAACTCATTCATCGAAACCTATACAAAGGCTGTCTATTAGTAGATGAATAATTAACTTTTTACGGAACGATAAGTTCTATATACACTACTGGCCATTAAAATTGGTACACCAGGAAGAAATGCTGATGATGAACGGGTATTCATTGGACAGTTATATTATACTAGAACTGACATGTGATTACATTTTCACGCAATTTGGGTGCATAGATCCTGAGAAATCAGTACCCACAACAACCACCTCTGGCCGTAATAACGGCCTTGATACGCCTGTGCATCGCGTCAAACAGAGCTTGGATGGCGTGTACAGGCACAGCTGCCCATGCAGCTTCAACACGATACCACAGTTCATCAAAAGTAGCAATCGAACATTTTCTGCATCCACAAATGCCCGTACAGGACCTGCAACATGCGGTCGTGCATTATCTTGCTGAAATGTAGGGTTTTGCAGGGATCGAATGAAGGGTAGAGCCACGGGTCGTAACACATCTGAAATGTAACGTCCATTGTTCAAAGTGCTGTCAATGCGAACAAGAGGTGACCGAGACGTGTAACCAATGACACCGCATACCATCACGCCGGGTGATACGCCAGTATGGCGATGACGAATACACGCTTCCAATGTGCGTTCACCGCGATGTCGCCAAACACGGATGCGGCCTTCGTGATGCTGTAAACAGAACCTGGATTCATCCGAAAAAATGGCGTTTTACCGTTCGTTCACCCAGGTTCATCGTTGAGTACACCCTCCTGTCTGTGATGCAGCGTCAAGGGTAACAGCAGCAATGGTCTCCGAGCTGATAGACCATGCAGCTGCAAACGTCGTTGAACTGTTCGTGCAGGCGGTTGTTGTCTTGCAAACGTCCCCATCTGTTGACTCAGGGACCGAGTCGTGGCTGCACGATCCGTTACAACCATTCGGATAAGATGCCTGTCGTCTCGACTGCTAGTGATACGAGGCCGTTGGGATCCAGCACGGCGTTCCGTATTGCCCTCCTGAACTCACCGATTCCATATTCTGCTAACAGTCATTGGATCTCAACCAACGCGAGCAGCAATGTTGCGATACGATAAACCGCAATCACGTTAGGCTACAATCCGACTTTTATCAAAGTCGGAAACGTGATGGTACGCATTTCTCCTCCTTACACGAGGCATCACAACAACGTTTCACCAGGCAACGCCGGTCAACTGCTGTCTGTGTATGAGAAATCGATTGGAAACTTTCCTCATGTCAGCACGTTGTAGGTGTCGCCACCGGCGCCAACCTTGTGTGAATGCTCTGAAAAGCTAATCATTTGCATATCACAGCATCTTCTTCCTGTCGGTTAAATTTCGCGTCTGTAGCACGTCGTCTTCGTTGTGTAGCAATTTCAGTGGCAAGTAGCGTACAGATTTGAAGTAGGGGTGCGTGGGATAACTCCCCTTGCATAATGGATCCAACATCGTGCTAGGAGGAGACTTTAATTCTTATATGTTTATAACTGCATGAACTGATAAGGGGTCTAAAGCTAGACGGTGCATGGCGTTAGCTCAACAAGGAGTATACGGAGGTCAGCTTCCACTGAAATAGGGGAAAAAGCAAGTTGGGCATGGTGAATGTGACCAGAGAATTGATGATCTCTGTACCTCACATAGAAGTCTGCCCAGTGATATTTCTGATCACTTTGCTTACGAATGCAAAACCCACATCCCGAAAAGAAAAAATACTGCTGGCATCAGGGGAAGATGGAAGCTCAAAACAGAGAACTTCACGGATGAGAGATTATACGCAGAAGTAACTGTAACAACAGGAAAATGCCCAGAGAGGCGAGGTTTCTACAACTTCATCAAGCGTGGTGGGTGGAGCAAGCCAGGTCAGTGATTCGGAGAACCTTAATTAGATATAGGTATGGAAAAACATTCTGTAGAAAAAGCACGGCAGACTAAGCACTCTGTCTAAAAGACGCCCTGAACGCCCCTTCAGATGACCAGCCGCACTTGTCTCACGAGTGAGAGGATTAAAAGCACGACTATTGAGCTTCAAGAGGCAGCAGATGGGAGCGGTCGTAAATAGAAGCCGGCCCATCGACGTCATAGAAGACGAACCTGCCACACAACACTACCTGCACAAAGAGAGACAAAGGGCCGAGAATAAAACAGTGAGGGCAAAAAACTGTCAACGGAACAAGTCGGCATGAGCCACACTGAAAGACATTTCGCTGGCATTTCCAGTTGCGAGGATGTAGACGACGCAGAAACCGCGAGAATTCTCCATCAAACGCAGTAAGCTCTAACAAACCCAGACAGAGTCCTGCCGACAAAACGAGTTTCAGAGGACGCGCTGAGGGCCATCCTAAAGACTTGCGGAAGCGGTAGAACGACAGGCACCGACGGCATCGCTAATGAATTCTATCTTCAGTTCTGAAACGTACACTGACGGAAAAAAAGAATTCGCAACTCCAAGAAGAAGTTGTGCGACGTTAACCAAAGTTGGTAAGAGTGTTTCTACATCTTAAAGAAGGTGTCTATTCTAATTTCGTGCCAGGCGCGTAAGAGCGGCGCTAGTAGCGCCTCTAAGAGGACTGAAATCAAGTTTGCTTTAAATACACGCTGTAACGGTCGTGAGCGTGAGTTATCTCCGAGATTGCACATGGTGAGTCGCCTGCCGGAGTGGCCGAGCGGTTCTAGCCGCTTCAGTCTGGAACCACGCGACCGCTACGATCGCAGGTTCGAATCCTGCCTCGGGCATGGATGTGTGTGATGTCCTTAGGTTAGTTAGGTTTAAGTAGTTCTAAGTTCTAAGGGACTGATGACCTCAGAAGTTAAGTCCCATAGTGCACAGAGCCATTTGAACCATGGTGAGTTGATATTAGTCAAGAGTGCCTGTAAGGTGACAAAGCCGCCATTATAAACACCTCACTGACTTTGATCGAGATCGTGTGAACATTCGACCTGTTGTGCTGCCATTCATGAACGGCATTCCAGGAAGTGTTTTCACATTTGCAATGGCTTGTCTCGACCTTATATGAGGGTCACTCCAAAAGAAATGCACACTACTTTTTTTTTTAAATCCATCTTTTATTCTAGATGTTTGAAAGTTTTACAGTGTTTAGATACATCCTTTAGGAACAATATTTTCATTTCTCCACATAATTTCCATCCCTCTCAACTGCCTTACTCCACCTTAGAACCAGCGCCTGTATACCCGCATGGTAAAATTCTGGACCAACTTGTTGGTGCCACTGTGTGGCAGCGTGCACAAGGGAGTCATCATCTTCAACCTTGTTCCACGAAGAGAGTCTTTCAGTTTCCCAAAGAGATGATAGTCACATGGAGCCAGGTCGGGACAGTAAGGCGGGTATTTCTGTGTTGTCCATCCGAGTTTTGTGATCGCTTCCATGGTTTTTTGACTGACATGTGGCCGTGATTGTCCTGCAACAGCAAAACATTCTGCTTTTGCCGATGTGGTCGAACACGACTCAGTTGAGCTTGAAGTTTCTTCAGTGTCGTCACATATGCATCATAATTTATGGTGGTTCCACTTGGCATGATGTCCACAAGCAAGAGTCCTTCGGAATCGAAAAACACCGTAGCCAGCAGAAGATGTGGTTTTGAATTTTTTTTTTCTTGTGTGAATTTGCATGATGCCACTCCATTGATTGCCTCTTCGACTCTGGTGAAAAATGATGGAGCCATATTTCATCATCTGTCACAATTCTTCCAAGAAATTCATCTCCACCATTCTCGTACTGTTCCAAAAGTTCGCTGCATACTGTTTTTCTGGTTTCTTTGCGAGCCACTGTCAACATCCTGGGAACCCACCTGGCACAAACCTTTTTTAACGCCAACACTTTCAGTATTCTGCAAACACTTCCTTCCCCTATCCCAACGTAGCGTGACAATTCGTTCACTGTGATGCGTCTGTCAGCAGTCACCAATTCGTGAACTCTGTGCACATTGTCTGGAATGTGTGTAGTACGAGGCCTGCCACTGGAGGAGAATCTTCAATATTGCCGTGACCGCTTTCATCACGTAACCTGCTTGCCCACCGACTAACTGTACTGCGATCGACAGCAGCATCTCCATGCACCTCTTTCAACCTCTTGTGGATGATTCCCACAATCTCGTTTTCACAGCACAGGAATTCTATGACAGCACGTTGGTTCTGACGAACGTCAAGTGTAACAGCCATCTTGAAGACATGCTGTGACGGCGCCACTCACGGGAACAGATTGAACTAAGTTTGAAAACAAGCGGGAAGGATGTATTAACACACTGTAAAACTTTCACACATGCAGAATGAAACCTGTATTGTTACAAAAATATTGTGGATTTCTTTTGGAGTGACCCTCGTATTAACCAGAGATCTTGCAATGTTAATTACTTGAATTTGTTACCTCGACAAATGTATTCCCAAAATTTCATTTCTTTACATTAATTATTTTTTGGTGCTGCGATTATTTTTCCATCAGTGTAATAGGCGCCACCCTAACGGAAAAGGTCAATGAGGTTTAAGTGGGGCAGATGTATAACCCCCTTCTTAGAACTGATGATATTTCTGATTCTAAAACGCAAGCACCACAAAGCATCGAAGAAGTCACGTCAATAGCGTTACTAAATATTGATTACAAGTTAGAAGCAATAGAAGCAAAGTGCCTCGCAGAAAATTTGAAAGTGGCAATGAAGAAAGTCATCAGCTCATGGGAGACTTGAGCAATGCATTGCAGGAGGAGGACACCGTCAGGACGTACAGATATGTAGTTGCTGACGTCACATCCAACAAAGCTACCGCAGCAATAATATCCATCGACTTTCAGAAGGCTTTCGACAGGATGAAGCGAGGTTGCCTAATGAAGACACTCCCCGACTTGGTTTTTGGCCAAAAATCAAAGATATTATGGAGAATATTCTAACAAACGTGATTTCGAAAATGACACTCAACATGGCGTTCTCCAAGAATATAAAAATGAGGAAATCAGTCAGGCAAGGATGTCCGCTGTCCATGGCTTTATTGGCGGCTGCACTCGACCCACTTCTACGCAAACCGGAATCCAGCATCAAATGCTATAACATAGGAAGAACCACTGTTGCTTGCATGGCATATGCAGACGACACATGTCTTCACCTTTGACGAAGAAGACGTAGGGAAAATACAAGTCACAATCTCATTTGAAAAAGCGTCAGTCCCAACCCCATAAAAACAGTGCTGCTCCAAATACGAAATGGATGGTTGAATACTGCTATTTCAGTGCACCAAGTAACGGACGACCACAAGGCACTCGGTGTGAGAATTCAGAACTGTCCACTGAAAATTGTTGCAGACAACTGGCGTAGTATCACACACGCCACTAGAAAGCTCACCAGAACGAACGCGAACGGAAATCTATCTCTGAGCCAGAGAATGGTGTTAAACAAAGTGGCGATCCTGTCGAAAGCCCGGTATATGACGCTAATTCTATGAATACCAGCATAGATAGCGTGGGCAATGACAGGAACACTACTCTATTTACTGTGGAGACGAGAAATCCTTAAGGTTCCACAGGCAACGTGGGCGCAACCAAGAGAAGATGGCGGGTTAGGTTTGGTGGATGCAAAAGCAAACTGCGCGACCGTGCTGAGCACTGAAGACAGACGAAAAAAATTTTGACAGCGTTTCGACCAGTTTCATCAATATATACCGACCGCAGTCTAAGGAAGCGCCAGTCTACAGCGGTCACATATCTTTCAAGCCGAGGCACATTCACTGAAGTGACAAAAGTTACGAGATAGCAACATACACATATACAGACGGCGGTAGTATCGCATACACAAGGTACGAAACGGCAGTGCATTGGCGAAGCTGTCATTTGCTCTAAGCTGATTCATGTGAAACGGTTTCCGACATGATTATGGTCACATGACTAATTTTTTTTTTTATAGAAGGCATTTTAACCATCAGCTGATAGCTGGAATGCATTACGTCTGTTGAACCTCGCCTTATGAACATATTGTGAATTAATAGCCGTTGAATGCGGGTGGGACGTTGAAACTAGACGTTTCGGACATTCCATTTCGGAAATCTTCAGGGAATTCAAAATTCCTAGATCTATAGTGTAGAGTGTGCCGAGAATACCAAATTTCAGGCACTACCTCACATCATGGACAACGCAATGGCCGACGACATTTACTTAACGACCCAGAGCAGCGGCGTTTGCCTGGAGTTGTCAGTGCAAACAGAGAAGGAAAACTGCGTGAAATAACCGCAGAATCAGTGTGGGATGTACGACGTACGTATCCATTAGGACAGTGCGGCGAAATTGGCGGTAATTGGCTATGGCAGCGGATGACCGACGCGAGATCTTTTGCTTGCAGTACGACATCGCCTGCAGTGCCTCTCATGAGCTCGTGACCATACATACGGTTGGGCTGTAGACCAGTGGAAAACCGTGGCCTGGTGACTCCCGATTTCTGTTGATAAGAGCTGATAGTAGGGTTCGAGCGTGGCGCAGATCCAATGGAGCCATGCACTCAGGATGTCAACAATGCACTGTGCAAGCTGGTGGTGGCTCCATAATGGGTTGCCCTGTGTTTGCATGGAATGGACTGGATCCTCTGGTCGACCTGAACCAGTCACTGACTGGAAACGGTTATGTTCGACTACTTCGAAATCAATAATTTTATCTTGGAACTCTTTCATTTGGTCCCTGTTCGCATAGAAAAAACAATATCAGAAATTGAGTCCGCCTTGATGCAATTCGGCGACAAATATCACCATCATCATTGGATTTTTTACTCTTATTTATTGTAAGTTACAGCATGTTTTAAGAATTATTGTCGCTGTTTGCGACATATTTTGTGTGCGTTTTTTTGACCGAACACCACGTCATGTTCGTTGGATGGATGGTATGTAGCTGCTTTTATACACAGAGAAACGAAGTGTGAGAGTTTTTTTGTGTATAAAAGCAGCTAAATACCATCCAACGAACATGACATGCTGGTTGCTCAGTAAAAAAAAAAAAAACGGCAGCAGAAAAAAGAGAAAAAAGCGCACAGAAAAAATGTCGCAAACAGCAAAAATAATTCTTAAAACACGCTGTAACATATGTTACGTCTGCCACAGACGGCCCCTTCCAGGCAGACTACACTCAAGACACCTCTGTGTACCATATAACATACACAAGCACTTGCAGGCGCAAGCAAGAGGAAAACAATTCTTCGAAACAAACAGAACTTGCTAGAGACTAATGCGAACATTTTTCTGCAGAGGTCGCCTCACAGATACAGGGAAAGTTGGAGTACTCCGCGGGCCTCCGCCGGCTTTATAAGGCCACTGCAGCAGCAGTACAGCCAGTTCCTCGCCGAGCTAGGACCAGCTCCGATGGACCTCACCGACGCTCTTGATGAATGGTCGTCTACAAGTTATTTGTTTTTGTGTGTATATAGTGATTGTTCGAGAAGTGTAGTTCAGTTTCAATAAACGACATTATACTGAGTGCTCTGCAATACTGAGTATTCTCCAACATACAATAAATAAGATTTAAAAAATGCAGTGATGATGGTGATATTTGTCGCCGAAACTAGTTTGGGAGAGTAAAGAAATAAATGAATAACAAGGTGTTTTGCATCAAGGTGGACTCAATTTCTGATATTATTGTTTTACTTGGGAATAATTTTCAGCAATTCCCAAACAATGATCTCATGTCACCGGACCACGATTGTTCGCGACTGATTTCGAGAACATTCTGGGCAATTCTAGAGAATGATTTGGCCATCCAGATTGCCCGCATTGCATTCCATCGACCATTTGTGGGACGTAAACGAAAGATCAGTTCGTGCATGACATCCTGTACCGGCACGTTTGCAGTTATGGACGGCTATAGAGGCAGCAAGGTTCATTATTTCTACAGGGGACTTCCAACGACTCTTTTGAGTCCACGACACGTCGAGTTGCTGCACTACGTCGATCAAAAGGAGGTCCGACACGATTTTATGAGGTAACCTATAAATTTTTTCACCTCAGTCTAAAGCAGATAATAACAGACAAAAGCTACGCGCTGTTCACTGTGTCCAACCCAATAAACAGGACGCCACGGAAAATACACGGCGAGCTCAGGGGACCGCCGTAAAGTGAAAAATGGGCGTAAAACTTCTGGACCATGACTGGCCACGGGAGAATATCTCAGAACGTGTCGTGACAGCCTACGCCAAAGATTCATGGCACAGATTCTCCTGGAGGCAGAGCAGCGAAATACGGGCAGCCCGTAAAAGAATGGTGGCGCATATCAACAGGACCGAAGCTAGAACCATATGAGTCACGGCGCCCTGATAGAAGCTTTCCGAGCCCCAAGTGCGTAGCAACTCTGTAAATCCTCACGATGACAACACATGCAGTCATTACAAAACGCCAGAAGCATAAATTGAGCTTCCTCGTGGACTTGTGGGAAGAGCACAACAGGTCTATACAGCGGAAAAAGTACCGAGAAATGTTCCAGAACTACAGGGTGTCCAGAAAAGGACTCCCAGATTTCAAAATTAAATATCTCGAAAAACAAAGATCGATAGAGGAATGCAGTAACCGGTACGTTTATTGTGAAAGCTGTAAGAAGTTTATACAACAGTTTGAAATAAAGTTACAAAAGCCGCTAACAGATGGTGCTGTAATCGCCATACGTAATGCGTAGTACAAATAGTGATCCGAAGCCCAGAGCGATCAGTTCCACTATTGAAACGTGAAAGGAGGTTAGCGTAGCGAAGGAAGAGATTAAAACCATGTACTCCATTGAACAACGCGTTTTTCTGGTGCTAGAGTACCGCAGGTTAGAAGAGAGTCCTACGGCAACAAGGCGAAGTTTTGAAGCACGATTTAATGTTCCAAAAGGACCCGATGCGAAAACCATTCGTACGCTCTTCGCAAAATTTCAACGAACAGGCAACGTAACTGATGATCTAGTGGGGCATGTTGGCCGCAAGCAAACCGCAGTTACGCCTGAGAATATCGCCACAGTTTCTGGAATTATTCAGCGAAATCCAATGTCATCCGTCCGTAGAATTGCATCTGAGACTGGTTTGAAGCGTTCCAGCACGCAGAAAATACTGAGAAAGAGCCTACACATGTTTCCATTCAAAATTCAAACGCACCAGGCCATACCCGTACGAGCTGTGCAACAAAGGGTTGCCTTTGCTAATCAGTTGCTCACAATGATTGATAGTGAAGGATTTGATGTTGGCTGCATCTGGTTTACAGATGAAGCACACTTCCACCTGAATGGATACGTGAATAAGCAGAACTGGCGATTTTGGGGTTCCGAAAAGCCATATTGGTGTGAAGCGAAACCCCTGTATTCTCCTAAAGTTACTGTGTGGGCTGCAGTATGCAGCAGAGGCATTATTGGCCCTTTTTTCATTCGAGAAACGGTCACTGGCGCACGTTACGTTGCAATTTTGGAACAATTTGTCGCCACACAGCAATCGCTAGAGGATCGACCAGGTACTGAATGGTTTATGCAAGATGGAGCCCGACCACATCGGACCGAACAAGTATTTCGCTTTCTTGAGGAATACTTCGGGAATCGAGTCATTGCTTTGGAATATCCCAAATATACTGGTGCAGGCATGGATTGGGCTCCATATTCGCCGGATTTGACTTCCTATGACTTTTTTTTGTGGGGCACAGTGAAAGACATGGTCTACCCGAAGCATCCCGCGACGCTGGACGAGCTTGAATCAGCGATCTGTGTGGCATGTGAATCCATTTCGGTTGAGACACTACGAAATGTGATGGCGAATTTCATTCTTCGTTTGCGCCACCTCTGTAGTGCCAATGGTGAACATTTTGAAAACATTGTGATGTGATTGTTTGCAAATATTGTTTTCATACGATTATTTCACTTATGTATGCTGATATGAGCTGTACAGCGTACAGCGCCATCTGTTAGCAGCTTTTTTAACTATTATTTCAAACTACTGTATAAACTTCTTACAGCTTTCACCGTTTACTGCATTCCTCTATCGATCTTTGTTTTCGAGGTATTTAATTTTGAAATCAGGGAGCCCTTTTTGGACACCCTGTAGCAGAAATCGTGATGGACGCGGCCTTCAGGGACGGAGACCACAAAACGTGACGTGCCCGTCACCGCACCCCCTCCTCCCCCTCCCCAGACATGCCCCAGTCGCCACTGTCGCCACACTCCCACCTCTAACACACCCCACACAAGCGTTATATCGAAGTGATAAGTGTTAAGTGCATATTCTCTGATCAATTAAATGTGGTCTTCGTGTTCATGAGTGCTCCCTGAAGTTCCCGAATGCAACTAAAGTACGAAATCAAAGATTATCTGTCAATCATTACGAATACCAGTGTAAATTTTGTGTCTTATTGTGCTATGTTGTAAATGCCTCATAAAATAATATTTCTATTTATGTGTTTTTTAAATTGTTGTGTGCAACCAAAATGTGCAAAAAATAAAAGACCCCCATTATAGAGAAGCAGCAGATATAACTTCTGCGTCCCCTTGCTCCATATAAATTAAACAATATTTCTATATACAAATGTTCTATATCTCTCCTCCTCTCTGTCTGTGCCTCTCACTCTCCACCCTTCGCCTTTCTTTAACAAAATTTTAATTTATTATAATGCACTGTGTCCGACCCTTATGTTCTTTGACCTCTGATCATACATCGTGAGTCCAAACGTAATTTTCTTATATCTTTTCATTATTGTTCACGTGTAAGTCTTCATTATTTCATGTATATCACCAACTGTCTTTTGCTCCCTGACCAATAGATCATGTGCTTAATTGTAATCTTCTTTTATTTTGCTATTCATGTGTATGTTTTACTTTAGTGTATGCCATTACGTTTAAAAAATGCACCACAAAGGATGTCACTCCATTTAAAATCAATAAAGAGTGATAAAAGAGAAAACTGCAACATGTAAAACCATAAATACTTTCGCTTTCACAAAAATTGAACCTAAAAAGCAACCATATCACCAAAAATACAATAAAACATAAGGACATTTAAAGGACAACTAACAAATTAAGACCCTGAAAATAAACAAACCATGAAATCTATCAAACTAAATTATATGTCTTTATTTGAAACATAAAAGAAATAATTTTTCTGGACACAAACGTAACTGTTATAATTAGTAAGTATAAGTTTTCATGCGTTAGAAAAGGGGCTCAGCATGAATTTTCTACTCTCGTCGTTGCACTGCCGCAGTGCCCTGTGCGGCTGGAAGCCATTACTTCCTTCCTATTTGGTTCAAATGGCTCTGAGCACTATGGGACTTAACTTCTGAGGTCATCAGTCCCCTAGAACTTAGAACTATTTAAACCTACCTAACCTAAGGACATCACACACATCCATGCCCGAGGCAGGATTCGAACCTACGACCGCAGCGGTCGCGCGGCTCCACACTGTAGCGCCTAGAACCACTCGGCCACTCTGGCCGGCCCTTCCTATTTCTTTGTCATCCCGTTTCCTATCCACTCTCATCCCAATTACTCATATACACTACAGTTCTTAAGTGACCAATCAAAATCGGTGTAGGGAAATCGGTTTACGAAATCTGGTTTTGGGAGGTCCATGTAAAGGCAGTGACAAAAATATTTAGGTTAACATCCGACAAACAAC
Organism: Schistocerca serialis cubense; assembly: GCF_023864345.2. Classification (NCBI taxonomy): domain Eukaryota; kingdom Metazoa; phylum Arthropoda; class Insecta; order Orthoptera; family Acrididae; genus Schistocerca; species Schistocerca serialis. The sequence goes on from NC_064646.1 coordinate 13,692,709, forward strand.
AAAATTTTTTGGAAGGCAGTTTTTAATATCGAGGTTGCTACACTAACCAGTAAAACCTTTATTCTGCTAGCCTAAAGCGTCTTTTCAGGTACGACTCTACTTCGTACGTCTACACTGTTCTCAATGACACGAAACTATATTTTGAATTTAAAATAATGTTTCCGCCCGGGATCGAACCGGGGACCTTGCGCGTGTGAGGCGCACGTGATAACCACTACACTACGGAAACGAACGTGAACCCCCTTGTTGAAGACAAGAGAGAAGTGTTATGCGTTCAGCGCTACTCTCTCTCCCCTCTCCCTCCCTCCCCACCCCCCCCCCCCTCCCGCTAGTGCGGAGCGAACCAGTTTTAGCCGTCTGTGGTGGGGCCGGAGTAATACGTCAGCTCAGAAATCAGGGCACGGTCTGACTGGGGCATCGTAACACGCCGGCACTAGCGCCGAGCGTATTCGCTGGCTACGTGCAAGAGACAACACATGCATAACTTTCGAGGGTTTTCCTCGACCGGCAGCCAGATAAGAATGGCCCCAATAATTAGTCGTAGATTCGCTGTGGGCTACCAATTACCAGCAAGTCGCCTAACCTACGGATAGTCACCCGTAGGAGTGTATCCCCTCTCTCCCTCTAACACACTATTTCGTTAAGGGGTCGATAGGATATTCAAAATTTTCCAGCAGATCTCAGTGGCGAACATTGGTCACGTCTGCATAGATAATTCTGAATAACTTAGAGCGCAAAACAGTTGTGAATCAGCGTTGTGAGGTATAATAATTCACAAAACTTGTAAAATTGTTTATTACTTATCTTTGTCTCTTCTTTTTAGTTTTCACGGTTGACACAATGTGACAAGAGGTATACTTCTTCGCTGATGAGAAGAAATCCATGACGATGATTTTGGTTATCACCACCTTTAGGAATGATTATTTATGAAATTTATCCTCGTGATTACGAGGGGCGTTTGAAAAGTCCGTGCAAAAATAAATTTACTTACTTGTTTTGGGTAAACCTTTTTTTTTATTTTTCGACATAGTCTCCTTTTAGACTTATACACTTCGTCCCATGCTGTTCCAATTTGTTGATCCCTCCAGAATAATAGGAATTGTCCAAGTCTGCAAAATAGCTATTAGTAGATGCAATCACCTCCTCGTCTGAATAAAATCATAGTCCCGCCAGTCATTTCTTCAAATTGGGGAACAAATAGTAGTCCGAGTGAGCCGAGTCTGGAGAATAGGGGGACGTGAAACAAGTTGGAATCCTATTTCCATTAATTTTGCGACCACTGCTGCTGAGGTGTGTGCAGGTGCATTGTCGTGACGGAAGAGGACTTTTTTGCGGTCCAATCGCCGGCGTTTTTTTTTGCAGCTCGATTTTCAAACGGTCCAATAACGATTAATAATATTCACCTGAAATAGTTTTACCCTTTTCCAGATAGTCGTTGAGGATTATCCCTTGCGAATCCCAAAAGACAGTCGCCATAACCTTTCCGGCGCAAGGATTGGTCATCGCCTTTTTTTGGTGCAGATTCTCCCTTGGTAGCCCATTGTTTAGATTGTTGTTTGGTCTCAGGAGTATAGTAATGTATCCATGTTTCATCCACAGAGACGAAACGACGCTTTAAGCCCTGTGGATTCTTCCTGAACAGCTGCCAACCATCCTTGCAACACTTATACAATTCCGTTTTTGGTCAAGCGTGAACAATCACGGAACCCATCTCGCAGATAGCTTTCTAATGTACAAATGTTTATGCAAAATATTATGTACCCATTCATTCGAGATGCCCAACAGCACTAGCAGTCTCACTCACCTTAAATCTTCTGTCATCCAACATCATATCATGGATTTTATCAATGATTTCTGGAGTCGTAACCTCCACAGGGCGTCCAGAACGTTCAGCATCATTTGTGCTCATATGGCCACTCCCAAAATGTTGAAACCACGTATAAACTGTTCTAATCGAAGGTGCAGCGTAATGTTTATCAAGCTTCTCTCTAGTCTCCTGATGCGTTTTGCCTTTCATAAAGTAATGTTTAATCACCACACGGAATTCTTTTTCGTCCATTTTTTGACAATCACTTGACGTCTTTGATTCACACGAATGCCGGGCACACAGAAATAGACCAATATGGCTGAAACTTGGTGTTTGTTCTTTCCAAAGATGCTACTAACTAAACATGACCTAGGTGGTGCCATCTCTCGGACTTTGCACGGACTTTTCAAACGCCCCTCGTATTTCCCTCTCTTAATACTTTGTTTCGAGGAACACGGCATAACACACAAAACCTTGAATTACAAAAACTTTTCTAAAAAAAAGTCCGCCTTAACACCACAAAGGCTCACAACACTTCTCAACAACGACTACTGAGAACACGTCGAAAAGGCAGAGAGATCAGCGCTGTATTCAACGATAAAAAGATGTTGTTTGAAGATAATTTATACAGGCCAATAGAATTTTATGGGTAATTCACGTGGAGGTAAAAAAGAATGGAGTTACCATTACGTCACGAACTTGAAGCCGACGTTCGTCATCTGACAGAGCCCAAAACATTAGGTTGACTGCGTTTATACCACTACAGTTCACAACGGTGATACTTCCCCGTGTCAAACTGACTTGACAGCGGTTTCGACCGTGGCGTATGTATATCGACTTCCCTGGTCGTAACCTGAATAGCATCGGGTGCTTTCATTCTGTGGAGATGTAATCGTTTCATCAAAAATGTCAGCCTGAGTCATTTACGGGGCTACCTATCCATCCAATCCTCATATAAAGTTTCACGGAATCACATTTCATTCATAAATGGAGCCGCCATTGAAGCAATATTTTTTTTTGTACACATGATTCATGGTTGTCTTGTTTACTTTTTTTCTTTCCTTGTATTTTTCATTGCCTTCCAAACCGCAAACGCTCCGATATCAAAGCCACACTGTATTAACCTTCTCCTCCCCGCAAAACACACGGCTACGTGACCGCGCTGATCGTTGGCACAACATCTCATGTCCTAAATTCCTTTCGCCGATAATTATTCATTATTCATGTTTCCACCCTCTTTAAAAAAGATTCTGGCTAGAACAGCCGGAGACAATGGCCGTGTGTGTGAGTTTTCCGTGTCTGATTGTATCAATGTGTGTGTATGCCTTGCTTCCTTTCTGCTTGGCGAGTGAGTAGAAATCTATCCCCTTCACAATGTAATTTTTCCTTAATGAAGTTTGTTGTGTATAATCCAGTGCACTTCAACAGGAACAATACCTACGTAATTACAACACTAGAAGAAAAAATGACATTCATTACGGCACGTTAAGTTTGTCTGTAGCACAAACAGGGGTTCACAATACTGCAACCAAAAATTTTGATCACTTACCCAGTGACATAAAATGCCTGACATACAGCTTACTAAAGTTTGAAACTAAGCTGAAAATGTTTCTCTTTGACAACGCCTCCTGTTCCGTAATGGCTAATGTGTAAATGGCAATGCGAAGGAATTGTTGATTAACGTCTATCTGTCTTCAATCAAAAACAAAAAGCTAATAAATGGTCAACAAGGAGGCATATTTACAAAAAAATTGATGTTAATATAAAATGACTCGTTTCACATCAGTAGGATTTATCGTGAATATGATACATGCAAATTGATGTATCACAAAGCATGGCATACACTTATAACTTTGAAGAAAATGAAATTCAAACGTACATTCCAGTTGTGACACGTTTGGTTATTAAAAAAAAAAAAGAGTTACTGGCGAGAAATATTCCGGGAATAGAAGCAAATAGGCTACTAGGCTACTAGGCTACTGTTGGCAAGATAGGATTACATGTTTTTTTTACACAGATCAGGCTATCATTATTTAAAAATTGAGTTACAGATGCGTTAAAGAAAAATATCCTTTTTACGGGGTCTAAGCGTTTGAGACCATTCCCTTAATCACATTTATAGTATTATACAATGCGGGAACATGTTTAAGAAAATTATATTGTTTATTTATACCCCGTAAATTGCTATTACTGGTCACACACTGAATGAGGCATGATAGGTAAGATTTCAGAGTGAGAAGATGTAAGCTGCAGTGAAACTAATGCACTGACAATCTAATAAAACAAGAACTCTATTCTGCATGGAGCTATACCTCTACATTTCAATAATGGTTCACTTTGATGACATGCACAAGATGCGATAGACTGTCTTGCTTCTTTGTTCACTGCACACGTTAAAGGGCTAGCAAAGAACACGTAGATTGGTTTTTGGCAAACGTGAATATTAATAATGCTGTGCATATGAGTTGAAAGCTAAAACTGTAACGAACAACGAGCAGTACCAGCACCACTAAGAAAACAAGCATTGGTTTCGGAGTTCCAGCTTCATTCGTTACCAATACAAATATAAAAAAGTGGAATTAAATGGATTACGAAAGCATGCGTTTCATCTTACTTCCTTCCTTTTTTGGTTATTCGAAATATATCAACAAAAAACAAGTTACATTAACAAGGCCAAATGCGTCGTATCACTAGCGCAAATATTCATTCAGGAACAGAAAAACATTCTAAATTATCTTCCTATTTTATTCATGTAAGCACTGCAATTTTTAGTATTTAAAACAGTTGTTGCATACACAGGACAGAAATGCTGAACAAGAAGTAATCGTAAACAACAGCCTTATAATATTTTGGGCTATTTGAGTTGGCGGTAGGCCCCATCCACCTTGGCTTCAAAAAACTTACAGTGTAAGTGTATAGTGCTATCTCCCTTTTTTTTTTTAACTCCAGTAAATTATAATTTTCATAATTGACGTTATAAATGTGGTAAGTGACCATAACAACTGTAGGGATATAGTGCTAATCGTTTCAGATGCTTTTCAAAATTACAAAATATGGTTCACAGCTTATTTAATATTACAATCCTTTATCTGAAACAACGTTTTACTACACATTTGTTACATTTACATGTAAAAGAATTACACTTTACCACCTATTGCAACTTAAATAAAATTAAAAAAATTATTGTTTTGTGCAAATGGCATTGGATTCGGTGATTGTACGTATCATAGTGTATATTAAAAATAAAAGTATACCACTGGCCACTTCCATTACATCCCTTCCACCATTGGCCAGTGGTATTTCATGGCCAGCAAAATTTTAGGAAATCAACATCGGTGATGTTATAAACCATTAGAAACTCAATGTATTGAAGCAATCCCAGCCCCTTTCTTTCTCCAATCAAATCAGACTCCCTCCTGTGGAAGACTGCCGCAACGCGGCTGAAACGTCGACTATTTTAGTATTGAACCATTTTAAGTATTTTATAGGATGCCGTGGCAGTACAACCAGATAGATACGAATGATACCGACGGTGAATGCGAAAACCTACGTGTTTATATTCGTGTCAGTATGTTTGACGTAATGATTTGTCTCAAATCAATCTCGGTATTCAAATCAAGCTCAATACACGAAAATATAAGTGAATTTCACCGGTAATGTTCATGTTTGTTCGTTCAAAAGTGTAAAGGTGACGAAAGGTTTTCACCTAACAAGCAAGAGTGTGTCCCCGAAATCTCATAAAAGCACGAAAATACGCTTAGAATATAAATCGCTCATCCCAAAAGCAGTGTTACGAGCCGTTTGCGTGCAAAACTGTGGGTCTTACCAAATAAGACATTTGAATAATCACCAACTCAAGGTACAAGTGAGGAATTTTCGTAATGCGAAGACACAAAACAGCAATAGGGTAGAACCAAAACCACACATAATTTCAATGTCGTGACTTGTTGCTACTGCTCCCTCTGCCTGAAGTAACCCTGTCTGTTGAACAGACTTTTTCCACTGGCTTCAGATTGTTGCACGGCTACTCACTCTTCACACTGCAGGTGTGAGATTTCAGTGAAGTGGTCAAAGCAAAGAGGATCATGTAAAACAACAGAATAGGCTCACTCTTAATGGAAACCTCCATTATTCCCAGCCAAGTGAACCGTTCGATACCACTTCGCAATGTATACACAGTGTAGCGTGTGTTAGTGAGCACATGTTGTAATGTTATTAATTGGCTAAATTTATGAAATTATGGTGAGTTATGATGAGTTATAATGAAACTGTTACGAAATACAATTTTTATCCAATGATTTACCCAATGAATGTGAACAAATAGAAAAACACACATTTATAAAATTCTTGCACTAAAGCCTACCTGTTACTATTGTTCAGTTTAATGAAAAGTCCCACGAATCATGTTAGTAATAAAGTATATTCTGTAATTACAAAGTTATTTAGTTTTGTAAATTACGCATTTTTTGTAAAACTACGTTTTCTGTCTTACGGCACGTTAATGATACTCTTGCAACTTGTTTATTATTCTGGAATATTAGTAACGATTTATACATCTAAATCCGGTAACTCACCCTCTAAAACTGTACAATATTTAAATGAAACCATGAAATGGCCAATATTAAACAATGTAAACAATTTGGTTCCGACTGCTAGTATCTATATAAAAAATGGTTCAAATGGCTCTGAGCATTATGCGACTTAACTTCTCAGGTCATCAGTCGCCTAGAACTTAGACCTACTTAAACCTAACTAACCTAAGGACATCACACACATCCATGCCCGAGGTAGGATTCGAACCTGCGACCGTAGCGGTCACGCGGTTCCAGACTGAAGCGCCTAGAACCGCATGGCCACACCGGCCGGCTATCTATATAAACCTCTGCGCTAACAGCAGGTGTCCAACAGTTTTAGTTATGACTTTGTGCACGCGACTTTTGAACAGGTTTCGAAACAGTCTTGTGTCAACTTTTGTAGTACGTGTTTGAAGTCATCTTGTGATACAATAAAGGTGTTGTGAAACAGGTTTACATGTTTCGGCTATATCATTTAGTACAGAAGATATAAATTGCCTGACAATACGGTAAATCCAGGATATAATTTTTAGGTGAAGCAAATTGCAGCGAACAGATACACCTCATCTACAGAAAACGAGAAGGAAAGCTGAGTGTTTCGAGTTGTGTTCCGAGGAATTAAACGCTTACATTGCAAACACAACGATAAGCACATTTGATTAGAGCCAGGTTTTTTCTTTCCATATCACTTCTGCATTCAAGCATCCAGTATCAAACTCCACACTGCTTACATTTCCAAACGGTGGTTTTGGTATGTCAATTGCATAGCCTGCTTTTTCCAGGCATAATGTAACAGAGGTTTGTACTTCGGTGCAGTAATTTGATCGTGCAGCACAAAGTGTAGTCTGATGACGAAAGGACGATCGTGTAACCTTACTTGTGGCTTTTCACGTTGTAGTCTTACAAAATTAGCAATCCTTCTCGTGTAGCGTTCATATTGCTTGAAGAAACACACATTTAAAGACTGGAAGCATTTTGTTGTCTTCGGTGTATCTTTGGTCCTAATACACTCCTGGAAATGGAAAAAAGAACACATTGACACCGGTGTGTCAGACCCACCATACTTGCTCCGGACACTGCGAGAGGGCTGTACAAGCAATGATCACACGCACGGCACAGCGGACACACCAGGAACCGCGGTGTTGGCCGTCGAATGGCGCTAGCTGCGCTGCATTTGTGCACCGCCGCCGTCAATGTCAGCCAGTTTGCCGTGGCATACGGAGCTCCATCACAGTCTTTAACACTGGTAGCATGCCGCGACAGCGTGGACGTGAACCGTATGTGCAGTTGACGGACTTTGAGCGAGGGCGTATAGTGGGCATGCGGGAGGCCGGGTGGACGTACCGCCGAATTGCTCAACACGTGGGGCGTGAGGTCTCCACAGTACATCGATATTGTCGCCAGTGGTCGGCGGAAGGTGCACGTGCCCGTCGACCTGGGACCGGACCGCAGCGACGCACGGATGCACGCCAAGACCGTAGGATCCTACGCAGTGCCGTAGGGGACCGCACCGCCACTTCCCAGCAAATTAGGGACACTGTTGCTCCTGGGGTATCGGCGAGGACCATTCGCAACCGTCTCCATGAAGCTGGGCTACGGTCCCGCACACCGTTAGGCCGTCTTCCGCTCACGCCCCAACATCGTGCAGCCCGCCTCCAGTGGTGTCGCGACAGGCGTGAATGGAGGGACGAATGGAGACGTGTCGTCTTCAGCGATGAGAGTCGCTTCTGCCTTGGTGCCAATGATGGTCGTATGCGTGTTTGGCGCCGTGCAGGTGAGCGCCACAATCAGGACTGCATACGACCGAGGCACACAGGGCCAACACCCGGCATCATGGTGTGGGGAGCGATCTCCTACACTGGCCGTACACCACTGGTGATCGTCGAGGGGACACTGAATAGTGCACGGTACATCCAAACCGTCATCGAACCCATCGTTCTACCATTCCTAGACCGGCAAGGAAACTTGCTGTTCCAACAGGACAATGCACGTCCGCATGTATCCCGTGCCACCCAACGTGCTCTAGAAGGTGTAAGTCAACTACCCTGGCCAGCAAGATCTCCGGATCTGTCCCCCATTGAGCATGTTTGGGACTGGATGAAGCGTCGTCTCACGCGGTCTGCACGTCCAGCACGAACGCTGGTCCAACTGAGGCGCCAGGTGGAAATGGCATGGCAAGCCGTTCCACAGGACTACATCCAGTATCTCTACGATCGTCTCCATGGGAGAATAGCAGCCTGCATTGCTGCGAAAGGTGGATATACACTGTACTAGTGCCTACATTGTGCATGCTCTGTTGCCTGTGTCTATGTGCCTGTGGTTCTGTCAGTGTGATCATGTGATGTATCTGACCCCAGGAATGTGTCAATAAAGTTTCCCCTTCCTGGGACAATGAATTCACGGTGTTCTTATTTCAATTTCCAGGAGTGTATATCGATAGCTTGTTTCTTCGCGGTACCTAAGTTCCTGTTTTTCACCTTAAATGTCTCTCGCGGTAAGATGCACAGTTTTTCATGCAAATGGTTGATATCATCTTTTATGCAATGAGTTATTTATATTCTAAGCCCATTTTCGTGTGAGGTCATGCACTTCCCTTCTAAGACTGACTACGCCAGTTGTACACTACTGCCTACTAAAATTGCTACACCAAGAAGAAATGCAGATGATACACGGGTATTCATTGGACAAATATATTATACTAGAACTGAAAGGTGATTATAATTTCACGCAATTTGGGTGCATAGATCCTCAGAAATCAGTACCCAGAACAACCACCTCTGGCCGTAATAACGGCCTTGATACGCCTGGGCATTAAGTCAAACAGAGCTTGGATGGCGTGTACAGGTACAGTTGCCCATGCAGCTTCGACACGATGCCACAGTTCATCAAGAGTAGTGACTGGCATATTGTGACGAGCCAGTTTTTCGACCACCATTGGCCAGACGTTTACAGTTGGTGAGAGATGTGGAGAATGTGCTGTCCAGGGCAGCAGTCGAACATTTTCTGTATACAGAAAGGCCCGTACAGGACCTGCAACATGCGGCCGTGCATTATACTGCTGAAATTTAGGGTTTCGCAGGGATCGAATGAAGGGTAGAGCCACGGGTCGAAACAATTTGAAATGTCCACTGTTCAAAATGCCGTCAATGCGAATAAGAGGTGACCGACACATGTAAACAATGGCACCCCATACCATCACGCCAGGAGATACGCCAGTATGGCGATAACGAATACACGCTTCCAATGTGCGTTCACCGCGATGTCGCCAAACACGGATGCGGCCTTCATGATGCTGTAAACAGAACCTGGATTCATCCTAAAAAAAATGACGTTTTGCCATTCGCGCACCCAGGTTCGTCGTTGAGTACACCATCGCAGGCGCTCCTGTCTGTGATGCAGCGTCAAGGGTAACCGCAACCATGGTCTCCGAGCTGATAGTCCATGCTGCTGCAAACGTCGTCGAACTGTTCGTGCAGATGGTTGTTGTCTTGCAAACGTCCCCATTTGTTGACTCAGGGATCGAGACGTGGCTGCACGATCCGTTACAGCCATGCGGATAAGATGCATGTCATCTCGACTGCTAGTGATACGTGGCCGTTGGGATCAAGCACGGCGTTCCGTATTACCCTCCTGAACCCACCGATTCCATATCCTGCTAACAGTCATTGGATTTCGACGAACGCGAGCAGCAATGTCGTGATACGATAAACCACAATCGCGATAGGCTACAATCCGACCTTTATCAAAGTCGGAATCGTATTGGTGGTCATTTCTCCGCCTTACACGAGGCATCACAACAACGTTTCTCCAGGCAACGCCGGTCAACTGCTGTTCGTGTATGAGAAATCGGTTGGAAACTTTCCTCATGTCAGCACGTTGTAGGTGTCGCCACCAGCGCCAACCTTGTGTGAATGCTCTGAAAAGCTAATCATTTACATATCGCAGCATCTTCTTCCTGTCGGTTAAATTTCGCGTCTGTAGCACGTCATCTTCGTGGTGTAGCAATTTTAATGGCCAGTAGTGTACTTTGCATGCGGATTAACACGGACGGCACACGGTAACAATCCTGAGATGCAACGATAAATTCAGCTCAGTCAGTGTTTTATATTACAAAATGTACGGAAAAGTTATTTCGAGATATGCACTCGCGAAGAGATAGCGTCTGAAACGTGCTTAGAGCGAAAGTTTTCTACATGCGGCGCGGCACGAAATTGTGAGTTTTCGTTCTGAAAAGTTCTTCATCGGACGCAGACCAGGACAACACAAAGATTTCGCCGCTCATCACGCCGAATAGCTCCATAGAGGCCCGTGTAGTAGCGCTTAAGTAATCTCGCTGGAAAAAATTATTGCTTACCTCCGCCATTGTGGGATGATTTTCTCCCATTCGGAATGCTAGCTGCCTACATTGTCCACTACAACAGTGAACAAAACACTTCTACAAATTCTACAAAATTACAGGAAGATACCTAATTAGAATGTAGCTAGTGTGGAAATTTGTTCTGCATGATCTGTCTTCTCGCAGTGAAGGTGGGGGAAGCTCATCATTCTCATTTCACTGGAAAACAAGAAATATTTTTGGAAATGAGCCTCTTTAACATACAAGGTAGCTTGAGAAAATCATTACTCGCGCTGCCTGGGGTTTTGACTTTATAAAGCTACACTTTTGTGTGTCATATTAAAGGATATTTTCTATTAAGTACAGAAGAAATGGAATTTGTGTTTTTAATGTTGCTAGTTATTAACCTACTGAGATTTGGACTGAATGAAGAGGAGTTGTGAAGCTGAATATCTTTAAAAATAATCAAAATATTTAAATTTCAGGCTGTGTTGTATACATACGAGAGTTGTCGAATAAGTATTACAACACCTTTTTCCTGGATTTTTAATTCAGGATTCCCATAAAGCTATATATTCCCCATTATTTCGGCAACAAAACCCTATATTCGAACAAAATCTCCGTTCAACTACCTTACGATACGTTACTGGGATGGCCTCTATGGCCGCATGGTACCACCCTACAGGTCGTTGTTGCACCAGCAGCCGGCCGGAGTGGCCGTGCGGTTCTAGGCGCCACAGTCTGGAGCCGAGCGACCGCTCCGGTCGCAGGATCGAATCCTGCCTCGGGCATGGATGTGTGTGATGTCCTTAGGTTGGTTAGGTTTAAGTAGTTCTAAGTTCTAAGCGACTGATGACCTCAGAAGTTAAGTCGCATAGTGCTCAGAGCCATTTGAGCCATTTTTGCACCAGCAACTTCCCCATGATCCATGCACAGCTTCCCGCCGAGTGCATCCTTCACTGGGCCAAAGAGATGGAAGGTATGAGATTCGGGCTGTAGGGTGGATGAGAACAACAATCCAAGAAAATTTTGTGAGCTTCTCTCGGGTGCGCAAACTTGTGAGGACTAGCGTTGTCATGGATAAGAAAAAGTTCGTCTGCATTTTTGTGAGGCGAACACGCTGAGATCCTAATTTTTTTTTCAACTTTCTGCGGATAGCACAACACACCTCAGAGTTGATCGTTGCAGCGTAGGGAAGGACATCAAACCGAATAACTCCTTTAGAGCCACAGAGGACGTAGGCATGACTTTGCCTGCTGAGGGTGCGACTTTGGATTTTTCTTCGCAGGAGAGATGGTGTGTGGCCAATCTGTGGATTGTCGTTTTGTTTCCGATTCGAAGTGAAGAATCTATGTTTCATCGCCTGTGACGATGTTCAACAAAAAATTGTCACGCTCGGCCTCGTAACGCGCTAGAAATTTCGCAAAGATAGTCCTTGTCGCTCTTTATGGTCTTGTGTTAGACGGAGAGGAAACCAGCGGGCATAAACCTTTGAATATCCAAAGCTGTGGACTAGTGTGCCGGCTCTATCAAGAGATATGTCTATCCATCAATCACCTCGAATGAGGGAGTACACACTTGTAAGTAGGCTGTTTAGGTTTTTATGTTGGTAACGCCACGTAGCGCTCTGTATGAAAATCACTGACTGTGCTGTGTGCAGTCTGTGGCTGGTTTGCATTGGTGGAATATTAGCTATTGTAGTATTGGGCAGTTGGATGTGAACAGCACGTAGCGTTGCGCAGTTGGAGGTGAGCCACCAGCAGTGGTGGATGTGGGGAGAGAGATGGCAGAATTTTGAGAGCGGACGATCTGGACGTGTGTCCTTCACAAAGAGTAAATTTGTAAGACTGGATGTCATGAACTGATGTATATATTATGACTTTTGAACACTATTAAGGTAAATACATTGTTTGTTCTCTATCAAAACCTTTCATTTGCTAAGTATGCCTATCAGTAGTTAGTGCCTTCAGTAGTTAGAATCTTTTATTTAACTGGCAGTACAGGCGCTCGCTGTATTGTAGTAGTTCGAGTAACGAAGATTTTTGTGAGGTAAGTGATTCATGAAAGGTATAGGTTATTGTTAAATGGTTCAAATGGCTCTGAGCACTATGGGACTTAACATCTATGGTCATCAGTCCCCTAGAACTTATAACTACTTAAACCTAACTAACCTAAGGACAGCACACAACACCCAGTCATCACGAGGCAGAGAAAATCCCTGACCCTGCCGGGAATCGAACCCGGGAACCCGGGCGTGGAAAGCGAGAACGCTGCCGCACGACCACGAGCTGCAGACTAGGTTATTGTTAGTCAGGGCCTTCTTTTGTAGGGATTATTGAAAGTGAGATTGCGTTGCGCTAAAAATGTTGTGTGTCAGTTTAGCGTTGATCAGAATAAGTAAAGAGAGAAATGTCTGAGTACGTTCAGTTCTGCTCAGCTGTTTGAAAATCAAATAACGTAAGAGGTTTATCAGCACAGTAAGTCATTAAATTTTCTAAGGGGACGTTTCACGCTTTCCAAATTCCAGGGGACACAGTTACGTGCGACTGGCCGGCGCTAGGGAGATCGGAGAGGTTTGCGTGACCTTGTTGCAATGATGACAGACGCCTCACCTAACGACTCACCGTGCTTTTTGTTCACCGCTAGGTCTCCGTAGACATTTTGCAAGCGTCTATGTGTATTTCCGATGCTCAGATTTTCCGCCAAAAGAAACTCAGCTCTCAGCTTAGAACGCACCTCCGTTGTGGACACCATTTTGAAAGTTACATATAGCGCCGCCATCCATTGGAACTTCATGAAACGAAAAGGGTTGAAGCGGAAATATTCCACGATGTCCCACAACAGATTCTGCATTTATATTACGTAATCTGAGATTTGGCTCTGAGCACTATGGGACTCAACTGCTGTGGTCATAAGTCCCCTAGAACTTAGAACTACTTAAACCTAACTAACCTAAGGACAGCACACAACACCCAGCCATCACGAGGCAGAGAAAATCCCTGACCCCGCCGGGAATCGAACCCGGGAACCCGGGCGTGGGAAGCGAGAACGCTACCGCACGACCACGAGATGCGGGCAAATCTGAGATTTATGACATTTATATCACACTATTTTAAAAGGTATGAAAAATAATATGTTGTCGTACAACACTGAGCTTGCTTGTTGTTGTTGTTGTGGTCTTCAGTCCTGAGACTGGTTTGATGCAGCTCTCCATGCTAATCTATCTTGTGCAAGCTTCTTCAGCTCCCAGTACCTACTGCAACCTACATCCTTCTGAATCTGCTTAGTGTATTCATCTCTTGGTCTCCCTCTACGATTTTTACCCTCCACACTGCCCTCCAATGCTAAATTTGTGATCCCTTGATGCCTCAGGACATGTCCTACCAACCGATCACTTCTTCTAGTCAAGTTGTGCCACAAACTTCTCTTCTCCCCAATCCTATTCAATACCTCCTCATTAGTTACGTGATCTACCCATCTAATCTTCAACATTCTTCTGTAGCACCACATTTCGAAAGCTTCTATTCTCTTCTTGTCCAAACTATTTATTGTCCATGTTTCGCTTCCATACATGGCTACACTCCATACAAATATTTTCAGAAACGACTTCCTGACAGTTAAATCTATACTCGATGTTAACAAATTCCTCTTCTTCAGAAACGCTTTTCTTGCCATTGCCAGCCTACATTTTATATCCTCTCTACTTCGACCATCATCAGTTATTTTGCTCCCCAAATAGCAAAACTCCTTTACTACTTTAAGTGTCTCATTTCCTGATCAAATTCCCTCAGCATCACCCGATTTAATTCGACTACATTCCATTATCCTCGTTTTGCTTTTGTTGATGTTCATCTTATATCCTCATTTCAAGACACTGTCCACTTCATTCAACTGCTCTTCCAAGTCCTTTGCTGTCTCTGACAGAATTACAATGTCATCGGCGAACCTCAAAGTTTTTATTTCTTCTCCCTGGATTTTAATACCTACTCCAAATTTTTCTTTTGTTTCCTTTACTGCTTGCTCAATATACAGATTGAATAACATCGAGGAGAGGCTACAACCCTGTCTCACTCCCTTCCCAACCACTGCTCCCCTTTCATGTCCCTCGACTCTTATAACTGCCATCTGGTTTCTGTACAAATTGTAAATAGCCTTTCGCTTCCTGTGTTTTACCCCTTCCGCCTTTAGAATTTGAAAGAGAGTATTCCAGTCAACATTGTCAAAAGCTTTCTGTAAGTCTACAAATGCTAGAAACGTAGGTTTGCCTTTCCTTAATCTTTCTTCTAAGATAAGTCGTAAGGTCAGTATTGACTCACGTGTTCCAACATTTCTACGGAATCCGAACTGATCTTCCCCGAGGTCGGCTTCTACCAGTTTTTCCATTCGTCTGTAAATAATTTGTGTTAGTAAATTGTCGCTGTGACTTATTAAACTGATAGTTCGGTAATTTTCACATCTGTCAACACCTGCTTTCTTTGGAATTGGAACTATTATATTCTTCTTGAAGTCTGAGGGTATTTCGCCTGTCTCGTACTTCTTGCTCACCAGATGGTAGAGTTTTGTCAGGACTGGCTCTCCCAAGGACGTCAGTAGTTCTAATGGAATGTTGTCTACTCCCGGGGCCTTGTTTCGACTCAGGTCTTTCAGTGCTCTGTCAAACTCTTCACGCAGTATCGTATCTCCCATTTCATCTTCATCTACATCCTCTTCCATTTACAGAATATTGTCTTCAAGTATATCGCCCTTGTGTAGACCCTCTATATACTCCTTCCACCTTTCTGCTTTCCCTTCTTTGCTTAGAACTGGGTTTCCATCTGAGCTCTCGATATTCATACAAGTGGTTCTCTTTTCTCGAAAGGTCTCTTTAATTTTCCTGTAGGCGGTATCTATCTTACCCCTAGTGAGATAAGCCTCTACATCCTTACATTTGACCTCTAGCCATCCCTGCTTAGCCATTTTGCACTTCCTGTCGATCTCATTTTTGAGACGTTTGTATTCCTTTTTGTGTGCTTCATTTACTGCATTTTTATATTTTCTCCTTTCATCAATTAAATTCAATATTTCTTCTGTTATCCAAGGTTTCTACTAGCCCTCGTCTTTTTACCTACTTGATCCTCTGCTGCCTTCACTACTTCATCCCTCAGAGCTACCCATTCTTCTTCTACTGTATTTCTTTCCCCCATTTGTGACAATTGTTCCCTTATGCTCTCCGTGAAACTCTGTACGACCTCTGGTTCTTTCAGTTTATCCAGGTCCCATGTCCTTAAATTCCCACCATTCTGCAGTTTATTCAGTTTTAATCTACAGTTCATAACCAATAGATTGTGGTCAGAGTCCACATCTGCCCCTGGAAATGTCTTACAATTTAATACCTGGTTCCTAAATCTCTGTCTTACCATTATATAATCTATCTGATACCTTTTAGTGTCTCCAGCTTGGTTAATGTGGCACTTATACGCTTAGCGCTCTCGGCTGGCGCTGCGGAAAGATATCATGCTGGAAACGGTTCGCTACCGTTACAGCCTACCCTAAGGCAACTACATAGCCCGCCCGGTTGGCCGTGCGGTCTAACGCATGGCTTTCCGGGCGGGAAGGAGTGCCTGGTCCCCGGCACGAAACCGCCCGGCGGATTAGTGTCGAGGTCCGGTGACCCGGCCAGTCTGTGGATGGTTTTTAGGCGGTTTTCCATCTGCCTCGGCGAATGCGGGCTGGTTTCCCCTATTCCGCCTCAGTTACACTATGTCGGCGATTGCTGCGCAAACAAGTCCTCCGCGTACTCGTACACCACCATTACTCTACCACGCAAACATAGAGTTTACACTCGTCGGGTGTGAGACGTTCCCTGGGGAGTCCACCGGGGGCCGAACCGCACAATCACCATGGGTTCGGTGTGGAGCGGCGGAGGGGTGAAGTGGACTGCGGTAGTCGTCGTGCGGTTGTGGACCACTGCGGCTGCTGCGGGGACGGAGCCTCTCCGTCGTTTCTAGGTCCCCGGTTAACATACAAGGCAACTGCATACACTCAAGAAACGCGCCACGAAGGACAAGATAAACAAATCATTACAATTTCAGAAAAAATGGATTATATGTTCAAGAGAAAGATTTGCAGAAATTCAGCAAGTCAATAACCTGTTGGTCCACCTCTGGCCTTGCGCTAGCAGTTATTCGGCTTGGTATTGGTTGACAGAGTTGTTGGATGTCGTCCTGAGGGATATCGTGCCAAATTCTGTCCAAAGGTGGTTGGGTAGCCTCGCCCACAAGGCTCCAAACGTCCTCAATTGGTTACAAACCCGGCGACCTTATTGGCCAAAGTATGGTTTGGCAAGTACTAAGACAAGCAGGAAGAACTCTAGCTGTGTACGGGCGGACGTTATCTTACTGAAGTGCAAGTCCAGAATAGCTTTCCATGAAGGGCCACAACATGGGCTGTGCAATGTTCTCGACGTACCGTTGTGCCGTAGAGGCGCCGCGGATGACAACAAAAGGGGATCCTTGAATGAAAAGAAACGGCACGTCAGACCAACAGTCGTGGCGGTCGGTCTGTATGGCGAGCGACAGACAGCTACGTATCCCACCGCTGTCGGGGGCATCCCCGGACAAGTTTTCGCTGGTCATCAGTTCGAAGGGAGACTCATCATTGAAGACAGTTCCACTCCAGTCAGTGAGATTTCAGGCCGAAGATGTGTCTGCAGGTGCCCCAGACAGCCGTGACACACTCAATATCGCCCTCCATACGTCCAAGCAACCAGCAGTGGTGTTCTGAGGTCACATTTATGAGACTTAACTGCTAAGGTCATCAGTCCCTAAGCTTACACACTACTTAACCTAAATTATCCCAAGGACAAACACACACATAGGACTCGAACCTCCGCCGGGACCAGCCGCACAGTCCATGACTGAAGCGCTCTAGACCGCTAGGCTAAGACAGCGCGGCTTTTGAAGTTCTTTCCCTTAAATAAATTATCTAGTATTTTTAAAACTGTAATCATTTGTCTTTCTGTACATGTCATCACATCCACCGATTTCTGTCCCATTCGTTAAACTCCATCGTGGTCTCTTAGATTTTATATTAGCAAAAGCGAACTGACTGCCAGGGTACCATTAGCTGAGAATTAGTTCTGAAGAATTAAAAAGTCCGGAGCAGAGATGCTTCTTACTGAAAGTGCTATCAAACTCTGAAATGAGAACGCTAGATTTGGGTTCGCTAAAGATCAGCTGGCCCTTGCGACACTCTTCAGCTCAAGTCATTGTAAGCTCATGCTTCCCTGAGCTGTAAGGTACTTTACCATTCCTCGAGTCAGGCGTGAAATTAAATTCACTCTGCAGGTGTTGTTTTAAGGTCGCCTGTTATTAAAGGACGTAGAACGTCTGGGAGGAGTGAAGCCGGAAGAAATTAAAAAGGCTGGTTTTGATCTCCACAAGTGGTACGCGAGGCGCGTAATATGATCTCCCAAAACGCCTCGTTCCGAAATTTATGTTATGAAAGCTGGAACACGGGCGGAGCGAATATCCCGATACGAGTACTTCTTGTTGGCAACGGAGAGACATTAAACTCCAGTTAATCAACGGTACATGCGGCGGCTACTTCATCTAAAAGAATGACCCTCATTCACATTTTCCATGTTCCATTGTCTTTCTGACACCATGCTTATTGAGAATGCTATCTGGGGTACTAAAAAGTACGCCGTCCATTGGCTATCGATACTTGGCTGTATTCCACCACCTCACTTACGCAAACAGCATGCGTTAGAGATTACAAATAAGTACAAATCAACTTCCAGCTCCTCATTCGTTCTTTCTTGGGAGATGTAAACCTCAACAGACTTCGGTCAAGAAATCCTCCAATTGTTACTGCTGTAAACCTTCAACGAGATAAATTCGACATGATAGAATGTTGTCGTAGAGAGTGTGAAATGGCTTTATTGACACATCTCAGAGAGATCCAGTGCTTATCTTGAGACCGGGCTAAATTGGATAAGAACGAACCGCGGAAGACGTGTCGACTCCATGTACGAGGGTTGCCCAGTAAATAATGCCCCATATTTTTTTTCTCCGAAATAAAAAATATTAGAAATGTGACACTTTAGGTGCGAGTTATTTGAAGTCTCCCGCGTGTGTACGCAAAGTTTCAATTTCCTCCGACAGAGAGCGGTGGTGTAGGAATGTTCTAAAATGGCGTCTGCAGGTGACATCCGTCATAAACAACGTGCAGTGATTGAATTTCTCGTAGCAGAGGAAGAAACCGTGGACAATATTCATAAACGCTTGTGCAAAGTCTACGGAACATCTGCAGTCGATAGGAGTACTGTTGGTCGCTGGGCACAGAGGGTGAAAGCATCAGAGGGCGGTGCTGCGGAGCTCCGAGATTTGCCGCGGTCGGGAAGGCCTCCCACGCCTGTCACGCCTGACATGCTGCAGCGGGCTGATGTTCTCATTCGACGGGATCGACGCATTACGACTCGACAGAGGCTTATGTCAAAACATTAGACAAACTTAAGCAGCGCTTCCGGCGCCTTGGGCGTCATGTTAACCCACAGGATGTTTTGATTCAGCATGATAACGCTCGTCCTCACACAAGTTTGAGGTCTTGTGAACACATCGCGAAAGTGGGTTGGATAGTGTTACCCCATCCACCCTAAAGCCCCGATTTGGCTCCTTCAGACTTTCACTTGTTTGGGCCAATGAAGAATTTCATTCGTGGAAGACGTTTTGCCGATGACGAAGAAGTGATTCACGAAGTGACAACCTGGCTCCGTAGGCAGAGTACAGATTTTTACCGGCAGGGAATACACGCTCTTGTGTCTCGCTGGAAAAAGGCCGTCGAACTTGAAGGAGATTATGTGGAAAAATAAAGCAAGTAGACAAAACATCAGTCTTTCACATATGTAAATTTGATTGTCGTGGAATAAATACTTCTGGAGAAAAAAAATATGGGGCATTATTTACTGGGCAACCCTCGTATAAACGGCACGTGGTTACTTCTCTTGAGTGTGACTGCGGTGACATCGTCGAGGAATGCCGTGTTAGGAAGAACCACGGCCAGATTGCTCGTTTCCTGAATGCAACCGAAGAGGCTATTGATTACGTTAGCAATATGCACATATGTTTGTGATGCGCGTCTTATTTTATTGTACACTAAGACTTTTGTGACTTTATATGTCTATTTATATCTTTATTCATACTTATGTTCGAGTACAATGACTTTTCTGGAGACTAGAAATCTACTCTGTAAGAATCAGCTTGGGTTTCGAAAAAGACGGTCGTGTGAAACCCAGCTCGCGCTATTCGTCCACGAGACTCAGAAGGCCATAGACACGGGTTCCCACGTAGATGCCGTGTTTCTTGACTTCCGTAAGGCGTTCGATACAGTTCCCCACAGTCGTTTAATGAACAAAGTAAGAGCATATGGACTATCAAACCAATTGTGTAATTGGATTGAAGAGTTCCTAGATAACAGAACGCAACATGTCATTCTCAATGGAGAGAATTCTTCCGAAGTAAGAGTGATTTCAGGTGTGCCGCAGGGGAGTGTCGTAGGATCGTTGCTATTCACAATATACATAAATGACCTTGTGGATAACATCGGAAGTTCACTGAGCCTTTTTGCGGATGATGCTGTAGTATATCGAGAGGTTGTAACAATGGAAAATTGTACTGAAATGCAGGAGGATCTGCAGCGAATTGACGCATGGTGCAGGGAATGGCAATTGAATCTCAATGTAGACAAGTGTAATGGGCTGCGAATACGTAGACAGGAAGATCATTTATCATTTAGCTGCAATATAGCAGGTCAGCAACTGCAAGCAGTCAATTCCATAAATTCTCTGGGAGTAGGCATTAGGTGTGATTTTAAATGGAATGATCGTATAAATATGATCGTTGGCAAAGCAGATGCCAGACTGAGATTCATTGGAAGAATCCTAAGGAAATGCAATCCGAAAACAAAGGAAGTAGGTTATAGTACACTTGTTCGCCCACTGCTTGAATATTGCTCACCAGTGTGGGATCCATACCAGATAGGGTTGACAGAAGAGATAGAGAAGATCCAACGGAGAGCAGCGCGCTTCGTTACAGGATCATTTAGTAATCGCAAAAGCGTTGTGGAGATGAAAGATCTCCAGTGGAAGACTCTGCATGAGAGACGCTCAGTAGCTCGGTACGGGCTTTTGTTGAAGTTTCGAGAACATACCTTCACTGAGGAGTCAAGCAGTATATTGCTGCCTCCTACGTATATCTCGCGAAGAGACCATGAGGATGAAATCAGAGAGATTAGAGCCCACACAGAGGCATACCAACAATCTTTCTTTCCACGAACAATACGAGACTGGAATAGAAGGGAGAACCGATAGAGGTACTCAAAGTACCCTCCGCCACACACCGTCAGGTGGCTTGCGGAGTATGGATGTAGATGTAGATGTTTCTATTTTTCTTTGCATGTTTACGATCTGTCCGTAAATTTTATTTTTATTCTTCTTGCGCATTTACGAATTTATGTATTTTTCTCGTGTTCTTTACAGATTGTGATTTGTGCCATAGCTAAATAAAATGAAATATTTCACAAACAGAAATTCCGTAGCAAAAAGGGGAGAGCGATTAAGTAGATGGATAAAGGGACCAGTGCAAGCGGAAGACCATCCCCAGTAGCAATAAACATTCTGTCTCTAGATGAACAAATTCAGTCCAACGTCTTAGAATCTAATGCTCAAGCACGGCGGGTTGAGCTATTGAACTTACATCAGCAATCAGGTTTTTGAAAAGAAACCAGGAGTGATACGAGGATACGCGTGGTACTTGGACATTTTTTTTTTTTCTTTATTGTATTTCAATTCCCCATCGGGGCGGGCTGGCAGCAGCATAGTCGCTGCTCTTCAGCCGAAAGACGTAGAACAAAACAACAGAAGACATTTAAAAACAGCAAAGGAGAGAATAAGGTGAACATAGATATATAAAAGGGGGAACATCATGGAAGGCAATAGACAAAAAACGGGGTGACTGTAAAATGGAGATAAAAAACTGTTTAAAAGTAGCACATACAAAAAGCCACACACTGCGACGGTTAAAAGAACACAAGGCACAGTACAACAAGAGCATAAAGGTAGCGACGGATGGCATAGCACATATCGTAACACTGACGGCGAACCTCAAGGCAGTACACAATTAAAATCACACCTCTTGACGCACACGAGAAACAGCACTAAACACAACACTGACGTGGCACACTGATGATGATCAATACAGAGGATCTGCCAGGCGCAAGGAGATGAGGGAGACCTGAAGAATGGAGGGAGGGGAAGAGATGGGGGAGGTGAGCGGGGGGCGCGCAGAAGAGGGCCAGGTAGGGAGGGATGTGGGAAGGAAAGAGTCAAGTATGGGGTACAGGGTCTCAGGGGAGGGGGGAAACGAGGAAAATCCGCTCTGGGAGAAGGAGGGAAGAGGAAAAAGGGGGGCCCTGGGGAGGGGGGGGGGAACAGGGCCAGGTTATAGTTGGAAGGAAGGGTAGATGTCACGGCGAAGTTCGTCATCCGGGAGGGGGAGGCGTTGGAAATTGCCCTGATGAAGGAGATGGAGGGTGTGGAGGTGGAGAGAGGGAGGGATACAGCAATAAAGGCGCGGCAACGGGCGGGGAGTGGAGAGGAAGGAGGAAACCAGAGGGTGGGGGGGATCAAGCCTGCGAACAATGTAAAGGATGCGGAGATGTTGGAGGAACAGGAGGAGGTGGGGGAAGGGGATCAGTTCATACAGGAGACGTGTGGGGGAAGGAAGGCGGATACGGAAGGCAAGGCAGAGCGCATGGCGTTCAAGGATTTGGAGGTCCTTGTAAAAGTGGGTGGGGGCGGAGATCCAGGCGACGCTGGCATAACAGAGGATAGGACGGATGAGGGATTTGTAGGTGTGGAGGATGGTAGAAGGATGCAATCCCCATGTCCGGCCAGACAGGAGTTTCAGCAGGCGGAGGCGGGAATGGGCTTTCTGCTGGATGGTCAGAAGATGAGGGGTCCAGGTGAGGTGTCGGTCAAGAGTGACGCCAAGGTATTTCAGGGTGGGGGTGAGTTGGATAGGACGACCATAAAGGGTGAGGTAGAAATCATGGAGGCGAAAGGAGCGAGTGGTGTGGCCTATGATGATTGCCTGGGTTTTGGAGGGGTTGAGACGGAGGAAACTTGGATATAGCACGCAATCATACTATATGCTATCACAGTCTCTATTCTATCCTGTGAGCTAGGATATCTGCTGCGAATAAAGACATTAAATGGTTGCTCCAGTGGGATATAACTGCACCGTCCAAGGAACAGGATGTGGCTACTATGCTGGTGTCCAAAATTAAAGCAACAAACCGTTATTTCCCCGACCCGTGTTTAATTCTCGATATAACCATACAAACTGTCAACAGATGTACGTACGATTGTGTTCTGCACGGTAGATGGCATTCCGGTCAACGGACAACCACGCCAACGATGGCGTCATGACACCTCTCAAGTGGGCTAATGTTTGCCGGGTAGCCCCACAGCCACAATGGCTGTGTACACAACCACAGACGATACAGCATGGCACAGAAAAGACGCCTACTAGACTCTGCGGTCGACGGCCATGGGAAGAATGCAAGCAGGTCAGCCGCAAACTGATGTGGCCCGATGGCTTAATGTGTATCGGTCTGTAGTTTTCGCACTTGGCGACAGTTTATAGAGACCGGAACTGTATCCGAAAGAACAGGGAGCGCCGACCATGTGTGATATCGGAAAGGAAGGACCGTTTTTGGCTGTAAGGTCACGACGGTATCGCCTTAGTACTGCACGGCAATTTGCATCTGACATCGCAGCATCCACTGCACGTGTTGTATTCAGGCAAACGGCGTACAGAGGGCTTCGGCAGAGCGCTGTTTACTGTCGGGGGCCTGCTGTATGTGTACCTGTGACGCATCTTCACAGAGGGGATCGTCTAGAGTGGAGTCGTCCACCTGCCACCTGGATAGTCGAACAGTGAGCCAATGTTCTTTTCACAGATGAGTCCGGATTTGGTACGGCGAGTGATTCTCGACGGATTCGCATCTGGAGGGAATGTGGAACACGACTGAGGGACCCAAACATTGTGGAAAGAGAACGGTATCGGGGGATATCCCTAATGGTGTGGGCAGCGATTATGTTGACTAGTCGAACACCTCTTCATGATACTGTACGGGTGAATCAGCAAGGTTTAACTGCTGTGAGGTATCGTGACGAGATCTTGGGGCTCCATGTGCGGCGTTGCGAGGAGCTGTGGGCCCAGACTGCATACTGATGGACGATTACACTCGACCTCACAGGGAACAGGTAGTTGATGTTTCCTTGGAAACGGAAGATAATGCACACACACCATGGCCTCACGTAACATCGGTTGGAAGTAGGTTTACGAGGTGTGATAATAAAGTAATGACACTGATGTGAAAAAAATATGTTGCTTACCGTTTTAGTCAAGTTTAGTGTTGTCTCCTTCAAAGTAGTTCCCTTCTGATTGCATACAATTTTCCAGCGCTTCTGCCATTGATGGTAACATTTCTGGAACTCTGTAATATCCTCCAAGACCCTCATCACAGATTTTTGGACATTTTGTATTGTTTGAAAATGGTGTCCCTTGACCGCTGTTTTGACTCTTGGAAATAGAAAAAAGTCGCATGGAGCGATATCTGGTGAATAAGGTGGCTGTGGTAGTACTGAAATTTGTTTTGACTTTAAAAATTGCTGTACTCACAGAGCAGTATGGGATGGCGCATCATCGTGATGCAGATCTTCAAATATTGTTAGACGAACCGTTTCTCGATTGATGTTCAGATCTTCTGCAATCATTTCCAAAGGTGATCTACAATCAGAACGTACGAGTTCATGCATCCTGGCCAAGTTTACATCCGTCCATGAGGTTGATGGTCGTCCACTGCAGTCTTCATCTTCAACATTCGTTCTGCCTTCACTAAACATTTTATGCCAACAAAAAACTTGAGCTCTTGACTTAACCTCCTCTCCAAAAGCCTTCTGAAGCTTACCGTAAGTTGTCGTCGCGTTTTCACCCAATTTAACACAAAAAGAAATTGCATACAATTGTGCAATGTTATGCAGTTCCATTACCGTGACTAGAGTCACAAATACATGTTAACTTATTACAGCGCAACTCATGACTGAGCAGTTGCATCGATGTGCCGCTTGGTCTAGAATCAGCTTATAGACCAAGGTCAAAGATATTGTGCCTACACAAGCCTGCAGGGTTGCCACATCTTGCAAAGAAAATCAGTCTCATTACTTTATTGTCGCACCTCGTATATTATGTAAATGTGTACCTGCAATTATGGAGTGTGTATTCTGATTTATTTAAACTCCTTGATATGTGCCAAGGAAATTAGAGTTTTGTAATGTATATATGAAAAAAACAAAAGGATGTGCCAAAATGATAAATTGTTACAATATGTGTATGTTCATGAAAAGAAATTGTTTATTGAAAGCTGGTTCATGCTTGGGCACTTGTATTTGTAACATGTAAAAGCTGTAGGGAGGTCCTCCCGCAACGGAAGTGGCATGGCGCGATGTAAAAGGTGGTCTTGGCGGTCGCACTGAGCGGTTCCTTGGTGTGAACGGTACGGTGGCTCGTCATAGCACGGTACACTTCAATGGTGCTAAGAGAAGCAATTGGAAGCTGCTTTATAAAGGATTTGTCTCGGATGTGGATCTGGCTACTATTTGGTATTGTCGGCATAAAGGAATGGCTCTAAAATGTTGAAAATCCGACGCCAAGAATAGGTTTTATAGAGCATTCGAATATCAAGAGCCTTGAGTACAGTCAACCGCCATGTCGCTAGCCACCAGTCTTCGCCGCTGCCTCGCTAACTTCATACATTCAATAATGTATATGGGCATGGACCAGTTAATTTGTGAATTGTTTTAATAATCATCACAACATTATAAATCCGTGTCCGGAACCATATTTTCTATCTTGATCATGAACCTAAGCAGGGGCCTCACCTAAGTGCTACTAAAACCGAGTATCCTGATTTAAATGAACAATTCTTGCATTCGAGTGTTTAAAAGCGATTTTTTGTCTAATAAAAGGAGTAGTAAAAGTTAAAGTTAAAACAACAAAAGTGAAGTTGGATAGGCTCTTGCGAAAGTATCCTTAGTTTATTACAAAACATAGTTTTGTGGGGTTACAGTGAAAGATTGTGTAAATACTATTGTCTATAAACCTGCTTCACAGGTGATAAAAAAAGGCAAATATGTTAAGCTCATTTTAAAAATAGTGTGGTTGTGATTTCTATCATGAACAGTTTCTTTTTTGAAGTTAATTAAGCCCAGGGATGTATTTTATTTTCTTATAAAGTAAACTACGAACTACTCGAAGTGAAGTGAATGACTATCTTTTTGAATTAGTCTTTTCTACTGTAATAATCGAAGAGCTTTGACTAGTGAAATTTATGGGTCCCCATCATATACTCCACCTATTAGAAAGAAATTGAACTATTACTGTTGCTAAGGAAAACTGATATATCTAGAGGA